>NW_010544360.1:40197-63321 GCF_000687285.1 Phaethon lepturus
TGCACAGGTTAATCCGAACGCTTATTTCTAGATTAGCCATTGGCTTCCCAAAGGGTTATTAAAACTTTTTGTATGTTCAAACTTGGTTAAAGCAATTCCTGAATTCTCTGTCTTCTAAACATCTAATCACAAAATCCAAAGCCCAAAACAAATCCACCACCCTGGCATCCAAAATGAAATAAAGAGCGAGAGGCACAGCTTGTTCCTGAAGGGCGAGAGACAGAAAACACTCTGCTGCCTTCACTACTTCACTCAAAATCATTTATTTTCAAGCTCTTCCTTTCTGTCCAGTAAACACTGGCAGAAAATCACCACAGCTCGATCCACTTCAGGCCCATTCAGAGCATGAGGATGGGCACTTTTCACCATACACACGGGGGAAGTTCAAGTCCTGGACCTTCCTCTCTCCGGAATTATTTTAAGTGGGGAGCTGCCTGTCATTATCAGCGCTACATCTCCCCACAGAGTTGGTGGATGTGCTCTGCCATTTCTTGTGCTACCTACGGCGCTAAGAGGCATCCCCTGAGGCAGGGAGTGATAGAGATAGAAGGAAGAACGTAGATGTGCTCCTTTTGTAGAGTGCAGCAGCTTGGCCAACAAGAAGGGATGGTTTTAAATGTTGCTTTGACCACATGAGCGCCTTAGGTGTGGGCTAGCATTTCTGAACAAATAGTCCAGGCAGACACTTGCCCTCTTTAAACTCATGGCATTCAGCCCCAATTCAGGCAAGTGAACGGTTAAGGTTAGTGCTTTGTCAGACTCAGACTACGGCTTTGACCCCCACCTGCCCAGTGAATTCCCTGCCTGTCCTCTCCGGAGAAGCTCCCTGGGTTGCTTTCTCAGCCTCTCCTGTTCTGCCTTCTGCAAGTAAATAAATACAGTTCATTAGACAAGGAGGAGAGCGAGGAGCTCTTGGGAGCCAGGTATAACGTGTCCCCCAGCACCTCTCCCAGCACTCTCGGTTAAAGCACCTGATGAGGTGACCACAACTACAATCAACTGTAACTGGGTGGTGGATGATCTTCTCCAAGCAAAGGATTTCAAGGGGTTTGGTATCACAGGGAATGGAAATTTTTCAAAAATCACTTGAACAGAATGACTTCTTACCACCCAAAATTAATTATCTGCAAATTTGAACCTGAGCTAGGCTTTATCAGGCAGTTAATAACTTGTTCTTAACTCAAAAAGAATTGGAGGACCTCAGCACCTGCAAGGCAAGAATTGGTATTTATCATTTGACTCAACTGCTCTGGGAATGAGCTTCAAATACCTTACAAGGTTTCTTTGCTTGCAGGTTCTTCCTGAAGTGCCAAGTTATATGACATCCCTACCAAATGGGCCTTATAGCAAGCACTCCTATAGAAGTGTAAGCCACAAACTGAAAAGTTTTTACCGTCTTAATAACGCTCAGTCTCTCAATGTATCCCTGGATACATAGAACAGCAACATTTTCTAGTACAGGGAAAATACTCTGCAGTTTATATGAAGCACTGGGCTATTAGGGAAAAAAAATGAGAAGGAATTTTCATGCTAAGTACCCTTTTAATAATGAAAGCAAAACAAGTCTTCTGCATCTATGCATATAGATCCTTGCTGCTTCATTAAAGAAAATTTCATTTACTTGGATTTACAGATGCTATGGTTAAGCAGTCTAGAAACTGGTACACAGATTTCATAATGCAAGTCTTAGTGCAAAGAAATAGTCAGGAAGCAGAAAAACTCGCAGAGGTTAGGATGTGCTACCTGCCTTCATCACAGCAAGCTGACCGGTGCAAACGAGTGAAGGACACACCAAAGAGTCCGAGCATTATGATCAGCAACCATCTGAGATTTTAAAATTCATGCCCTGGAAAAACAGAAAATTTCCATAACAACAGATAAAACTTTAGTCTGCTCCCTCTTCAGTCATGCCAAGGCTACAGTTCTAGTCCAAAGTCACCGGTGCGTGATGTGGTATAAGCTCAGCTTGGTATATAAAAAACAATTACTTCCTTTGTTAGTCAGAGTATCAGTATATACTCCACAAAATCAAGCCACAACCCTTAATCTTACAGCCTAAACACACAGGACAATCAGTGGATGAAATGAGAAATGGGTATATGAAGTCATCTCCTAGCAGAACAGAGGAAAACAGCAGCAAAGCTGGAAAAGCATTTCTGTGTGTGGTCCCGTTGCCATACTGCTGCCTTCACATTGGACTCTTAACTACCAGTGCTCTACCTTTCCAGGAAAGGCAGTGTGCCCTGGAGCAACAGAGTTGGATACAAGCTTGTTACACAAGAATGAGGAGCTTTACAATGACAGGAACCTGATGTTTTTAGAGAAACTGGTGCACAGACAACCGTAGTTACAAGTGATGCGCCACAAACCAAGCAAGAAATCAGTCCCCGACAGAGCGACAAATGGGTCCCCAGTCATTTAGTTTCCCATTAGAGCATGCTACGTGCCATGGCCAGTCAGCTGTGGACAAGCTGTATGGTTGCTTTCTTGGTTTAAATGTTTCAAAGAGCTCATCCAAGGCTCCTTTAGAAGCTGCATCCCACGCTACGCTGCACCACAACGGGAATTCCTGCACCAATGGGGAGCTTGTGTCTCATTTCAGGGCAACACAAGCACACCCACGGCTCAAAACTAGAAGTTTCTCATGCAAACAACTTGGTTTTCTTGCAGCTGGCAGAAGTTGTTGCATGGACACAAGCACTTACATGTACTGGTTGGAATTGGTTTGATTCTGCTAAAATTGCTCTCATGGAGCTGCTCGTCCCACTCGCACAACTGGGTAACAATAGAAAAAGAACTGATGAGGTACAACCATATTCAAAAGAGGAAAGTGTGTGGGGAGGACCTCCTTCAAAAGAAAACACAAAGCATATTGTAGGCAGCCTTCATAATGATACTTGACTGATTTTTATTCACATAACTGAGAATAACCTGGCAATTTTTAGCTTTAGAATCACAAGGAAAAGTACAGTGAATTGAAGTTTTAAGCAGCAGATAAAAAAAGTAGTATTTCTATTAAGAAAATTCTCTTTTCATATTAAAAGTCATAATCATGTGTGATTATGGTGATTAAACACCTTCCCAGAAAGGGCCATACCATATTTTGGGCGTGATGTTCTTGTGCCATTATTTCACGCTGACAAGGGATCACAGACTACATAGACCATGGTTTTTCTTTTGAAGCAAGTAAAGTTGATTATTTTCAGCAGAGTGCCTCAAATAGTGAACAGCTGAAGCAGAGACTGTCATCTCAGGTGGAAGAGCTGCCGTATAACTGCCTGTACCTGCCTACTGCCCCGTACCACTCTACCACCGCATCTGACATTGCAGCTCCTCCTCAGGAAAATCTCCTCAATCAACAGAAGATTTTTCCAAGACAGAACAAGATCAAGTCCTTTGAACTTCTTCTATAAAAGTCCTTTTCTATTCACGCAGCGTAAGTTTGATGCATCTAAAAGAATACTAACACATTTATGGCTCTGAATATAGGTTTATAGAAAAGTCTTCAGCAGGTGAGGGTGTTTTTGGCAAAACTATAGTTTTCTGGAATGGTTTTCTTTCTGACTAGTTGTTTTTTGTGGAGGGTTTTGCAGACTGCACATTTAATTCGTGTTGACAGCCCAGAGCTTTTGGCTTCTTTATACCAAAACAATAAATACTTTTTATATATCTAAATTTAACAAAATTGAGATATTAGGATCTTGGAGTTGCTCTGCTCCGTACATAGCACAAGGAGTTTTAAGGTTAAGGCTCAACATAGCAATACATGCCCTACTTAACATGCCTGTGACTTCTGTGGAAGGAAAAGGTAAAAGGATAATCAGCTGAAAACTGTACAGAAGCACAAAGTAAACTCCTGCCAACACATCTAGCTAAGGTCCTGGCATGTGTTAATAACTGGAAAATCCACAGTCCAGGCACACTTCCAACTGGAGACTCCAGCTATAACATGACGCTCAAGTATTAACGACAACAGCTGAAAACTCACAAATTGACCTTTGTTGCACTTCATGCTTTTAGGGTACAAGGTTTGGTTTCTGGGATGTATTTAAAGCTGAAACTGCACTAAAAAAAACGTGTTGTCAAGATTTCTGCCCAGAACAAAAAAATCTCTTGGGATCAGTTACTTTGCTAGCATATCTGTTATTACAGGATGAAGACTTCTCACTGAGGTTTTGAATAAATCATCCTGGTCTTGCATCTAATCCATAGCTGACCTGGAGACTGAAGAAAACTTGAAGCATCTACATTTTACAAATTTGAAAGGAAGGGAAATGATCCCAGTAACTGTAGGCACTTTAGGTTGATGGACAAAGCTTTAGATGATATGATGAAAGGACTGCAATAATGTGAAGGTAAAACAAAAAAACCCCTAAAAAACCCAAAAGAGACCGCATGAGTTTGCCAGCCAGATCATTTCTAAGCTGATAATTTTTTTTCTTGGCACAGGAAGCTTTGAACATCTTCTCTGCCTGAATTTTGATTAATTACATGAGCCAAAATCAACACATCATCATCCAAAACTTTGGTCGCCAGTACTCAGAGGTGAATTTAACTTGAAGGAGGTATAGAGAAGGTTTCAAAAGTGATTGCAGAAGTGGGAGTATGCTCTTATTGGAGGAGACTAAAAGAACTTGGCTTCCACAGAACAGCAAAAGGAAGACTAAGAAGAGTATGATTATTGTTTATAAATATATGCATTGTATAATCAGTTCAGAGGAAGAGGAGCCATTCAATCTAGAAAGAAATAAGAACTGAGCTATATAGATCCTAATAAGTATGGGCAAAAATAGGACTATTTTTCTTTAGATATTGAAAGCAAAAATCACTTTTAAAATGGCGTTTGACACGTTTCTGAATATGAAAATAATACATGCACTAAAAATATCCAAAACCATAGAACTAACATCGAAAATTTTTCCCTATAGTATAGACCTAAAGGAATTGTATTTATTTACAGCTAAATCCTTGATTTCTCACTATTCCAATCACCATACAGTTTATCTATAAAGTTACTACAGGACAGGTAAGAGAATAATTTGTTAAACACTAAAAGTGGCCTGTTTTGTAGGTCTTGATACGCCAACAATTTCAGCGGAGGTTTATCCTGGGGTCTTGATGTGAACATCAGAAAAAAGCTGCAGAAGTTGCACCTGCAGAGGGAAGAGCTTTTCCTCACCAGATCTTCGACAGTTCACTCCTCTAAAGGAGGATGAAGTACCCAAACAGTATCAGCTGAAGATGTCCACGCACAGCCAGACAGATAAGAAACGTTCAGGTGAGCACACAATACAAGCATAAGAAAGCACTGGTTTGTCATTAGGCAAATCATATTTTGCTTCTTTAGATGTACATAGTTCCTAGTGCAGTAACTCAGCAGCAACTCTCAATGGCCATATTCTTCTCCCGGTGCTGCACTGGCAAATGATTCTCCTTGTCAGGGAATGCTCACTCCATCTTTCTGTAGCCCGTTTCACTTACACCTGCTGTTGCCATATTTTAATTTCCCTTATTACCTCCATTTGCTGCTTACCTTGTAAATATAAGTGAGTTTAGGACATAGTTATTTGTTTGATATTTATTAGGGAATTAATTAAAGGGGAGTAAGAATTTCTTGCTAATCTATTTTGTACAAGCTGTAATCATTATTATCTTTGCATGCTCCCAGGGTTTATGGATAAGTGCATTTTAAAAATCAAAGAAAAAAAAAAAAAGAGAATCCCCAGATCAAAATCAGTGGGTGAATCTCTAAAGATTTAATTTACATTCATCTACTATTAATCTGAATGCATAATATTCTTCATTATTATTTTATAAATCTCTAGATAGATAGGGGAAATTATTTTTTTTAAGGTATTTGCATGTGCACGTCTCAAATTCTTCTAGTCTTGGCAGCTGTACTTGAAATTGGAATTTACACTGAGTGAGGATATATGGGTCATTCTGCAAACACAACAAAGATGAAGTCAATGGCAACTTGTTGGAAGACCTTGAGCTCTTGCCAAGCCATGTTTCCCAAAATATTTTGCCCTACACCACACTCAAGCCTCAATTATCAGCTACTATCTCCTGCAGGAACCAACTGCTCTGAGCATGAAAGGCGCACACACAAAACGTAACCAAGTCATAATTCAGCAAAAAACTTGGTGACACTTAGACAGATATATGATTAGGTCGTCTTCTCTTTAATCAAACTGAAGAACACGCTTTTCTTAATAGGGACTCACTTCAGCCTACACCTTAAGCGTGTAAATGGCGGGTTGTGTTCAGCATTACGCTCGGTCATGCCATAAAATACTCATAATTTTGCATTTGTTTCATTGGTGCAGTCTGTAACAGTTTAGGGCTGTTTTAAGGGTTTTTTTTCTCTCCGTCACTTTTCGCCACTTGTTGACAGCACACAGGCAAAAAAGACATTTTTATCTCCTGTTGGGGCAGTCTTTGCTCTTTCCTGTTTATATTTTGTTACCGTATGTGGAGTTAAATGCAAAGCAGCAAACACAAAGTCATCTAATGATGATTCCTTATTTAGCAGTTAGTTTTACTGCAGTCTTCTGGTCTCTCCCCCACAAATGTTCTCCGTTCTGTTCTCTGGAGCATAATTATTGGAAACATTCAAGGTCAGGTTGGACAGGGTTCTGAGCAGCCTGATCTAGTTGAAGATGTCCCTGCTTATTGCCGACGGGTTGGACTAGATGATCTTTGAAGGTCCCTTGCAACCCAAACTATTCTATGATTCTATTCTAAGTACCTTTCCCCCAGCAGCAGC
Organism: Phaethon lepturus; assembly: GCF_000687285.1. Taxonomy (NCBI): domain Eukaryota; kingdom Metazoa; phylum Chordata; class Aves; order Phaethontiformes; family Phaethontidae; genus Phaethon; species Phaethon lepturus. The sequence continues at coordinate 46,967 of NW_010544360.1, forward strand.
ATGCTAATACTTGGCTTTTCAAAAGAAGGTTTGTCTTCTTGAAGTTGACTGAGACACATCTTGAAGAAAGGATCAAAGGACTCAATCCTGACAGGGAATTGCAACAGAAGATAAGGACCCAAATACTTTGTGGATCTGCAGAAGTGAGATACCCAAGCCCCTAAGATGTACAGCACAATATCACAATCTCTACGTTTTTGAAACATCTTGAGGGCAGTTTCCAAGGGCACAACCAACCTGCAACTGTGAAGGGAATTTAACACCCAGGCAGACTGGTTTGAATCCATTCCTATTTCATATTATCAGAAAAACAGTATCACGGCATGCACTTGTCCAGCACTCTCCATTTTAAGACCTGGATGTCAGCTCTTCATTTCTTTGCCAGGTTTTAACCATTCAGAATGAAATAATCCTGCTGGATGATTGCCTGGGCTGGGGTGGGTTGGTTGTTTTTATTCTTAAAGTAGCAGCCAGGGTGATTTTACCAATTTCCTCAAATGAAGCTGCAATTTCTGAATAAGGCACATCTCTCCAAAGGAGATGAATGGGGGCCAAAATAATTTGGAAAATATGTTTTATGCACGCTCTAAAATATCAACGGCTACTTATACGTGGGAAGATCTAATGCCTTCCTGCTTGGAGAAGTACCTCTGAATTTTAACAGTCAAACAAGTTCTCTTTCCACCAGACCCACAAAAACATAGGCAAGTTTGGACAGACTAGAACACCAGAAATTCCCAGGTTACCTATAAGAAATATAAAAAGCTGTAGAGAATATATGTTCATATTATTACTCTCAAAAGGCATAAGGAAACCAAAATATAGTCTAGCATTTCCTAGCTCCTAACTAGTTAACTTTGCAGCCTAAGTAATTTCTTAAGAAGTGTCTCATTTCTTTCTAAACGAAGTTTCACGTGTAATAAACTTACTGTTAAGAATCAAGTGTAAGAATTAGCATTACTTTAAAAGCAGGCTAGGCAGCCTCCAAAGTAACAACAGAAAGTACTGTTAATGGGTAAAAGCATGCTAGTTATAAGAAGAAAAAAAAGCCTGGCAGACTTAGAAAATGGATGCTTTTTTCAGTAATTACAAAGACTGAGAAACAGCTATTTTTGTCAACATGTAGAAAGAAACTTTTTTAAGTTATGGGAAGTAAATAGAAGAAAATCAGCAAGCACAATGAGTTTTTTTTTTCCCCCAGAAAAATGGTGGTTTGAAAACCAACAATGAAAGAAGACAAATCTATCTAGGAGAAGAAAGGGAATGCCATTTGTGTAGAGGCTAGGGTCAGTGAAATCACCTACCATGATTTTAATCCATGCATACATCAGATCAGGCATTCTCCTGATGAAATTTTAATTGGAGCTTGGTCACCCTTGAAAATCCCTCCCATAACACATAGCCAGACTGGCTGTAGATCAGGACAGTAGGGCTGATGACACAAGATACTCAAAATTAGAAACCGTCTGACAGCTAAGCCTGTTGAAAGATGTGTGGCGGGGGAGAGAGCAAATAAACAGGAACTTGCTAGAAGGTCATATTTGTATGGTTTGTGGTCAATTCTTGCAGCTTTATGATGACAACTGTGATACTCAGGGTTATACTTGATGTTTTTTAAATTAATAGGTATAAATCCAAGCTCCTGTACAGGAATTACAAGACTAAACATGGAGTGTGATGTGTGGAGGGACACACGGGATTTTAGGCACGTATCTGCTGGCTTTTATGCGTATTCAACGAAAAATACAAACAGACTCTCAGGTTCTCATGATCTTTCCCTGGGTACTGATGAGCAAACTCTAGTAAGTACAGGCCACATTTCACCATGTTCCCTTATTTTTTGCAGGGTGTTTTAAATGAAACCACCAGTGGCAAAACAACAAAGCTTCTCACAGAAGGGTCAAGGGTGACTGCAGTGAACATGTTCTACTTAATAACAACCAAACATAAAATGGTCATAAACCCTCACACCATCGTTGGGTATGTGAAACAGCTGCTTTCCAGTAACCCCGGTTTTAGCCTCACTGGACCAGACCTGGAGGTATTAGTCAGTACAACTAAGGGGATCCAAGTCTGTGCTGCCACAGAAGAGCTTTTCCCATTATGTATGAAGTGTTAAGTGATCTTATTCATTTACTCAAGCCAAGGACTTAATATTATGCAACTCTAAATTTCACTGCGGAGCGTTTGCAAAGCAATTAGCTAGCACAAAGCCAAACTTAAAAAAAGACATCTTGGCTGTGACTCTTCAATGGCACCAGCTGATACACCCTAAACCCCAACTTAAAAAACTTCTTAACATAAACGTGGCTCTTACTGTCTTCTGATATTGTTCCCATGTATGAAGACTTTTAAGAGCTTTGCCATAAATGGAGCAATTGTCTTAAAAACAAACAAAAAAAACCCTAGAGGGACTTGTGACCCTCTTTCTTCCATATCTTCTACATGTATTCTTGTTACAAAATTTGCTTCTTCTATAACAAAGAAAATCCCACACACAGATATATGATGTTGTAAAACTTTATACTTCTTTTTCAGTCTGGAGTATAACCTCTAGGATCTGACTCTAAACACCAATCTGCATATCAACTGCTCTTGGACTGTGGGTACACAGCGACCTAACGGCATGCCAGTTTCCTTTCCTAAAGCAAATACAATTTTCCATTCACAAAAATTTGCAGAAACAGCTTTAATTTCTCTGAAAATCTGAGTTTACATGTTAGTCCAGATAGAATTTGCCTCTTTCAATGCAGAAAGGCCTCTTAAATTCTAACAGTGTTTATCTATTCTTTAAAATAAGTTTTTATTCAGGCTGGTAGAGACTTAATCTCTCTCAGTAGTCTCAGTATACTCAATGAAACTATTTACCACCTCAATTAAAGGAGAACTGAATAACGTGGCCAATTAAAAAACTAAAGGAGCTGGGGGTTTCCATTAGACTTGAAATTACCCTCAAACTACAATTGCAACTTACGGATAAGCAAACCGTAGCCAATTACTGCAGCAGCAAAACAAATTAAGTATCAAAGCAGATTAAACATGAGATTGATTTCTTGAGCAAATACGTGCTCAAAATGGCAGAACTTTTCAGCAGTCAATTTTACGCAATCCAGCGTATCCTTGTCATTACAACCCGGAAGGAGGAATACAGGTCATCAGGTATTGCAAAAGCTCAAATGTTTAAAACCACAGAGCTGTCTGAGCACCAGCGGGAATGGTATTTTAATTTTTTTTTTAATTATTTAAAATAATTTTTGTTATGAGTTTAACAAAATAATTTGTGCTTTAGAAAGATCCTATCAATATTTGAGTAGCATGTCTAACCTTCACCAAATATATCAACCGATCTAGACTTTTATTGCCCTGGATAGAGCATCTACATTTGATCATCTCACAAATTATTGCTCACCTCTGATTCGCAGAAGATTTTGAATGATCCATTATCAAGCAAAACCTAAATAATGTAGTATTCTTATTCCATTGATGGTATATGGTGTTGCCCCCTCCAAAATTCAGAGTTAAATAAAACTGCAGGCTGGGCATAGGGCATATTCATTTCAGAAACATTGGAGGCATTTCTTTGTTTTTTCTATACTCGTCATTCAGGGACAGGAATCCGCACGTTGTCTTTTCCCCCAACACTACATCCCAAGGAAAGACGACAGCAATGCAGAGAGTATTTCTCAACATCCTCTACTGTCAGATCAATTTTGTTTCTCAAGGGGTTTCTAGCTCCGTCAGAGTCCGAGGCAGACTAAATGCCAGGCAGTATGAAGAAGTAGGAAAGATTTGCTTCCTGAATGGATTTAAAAGGGAAACTTTGGAAATAGCCAAAGAATTACCATTTACTTCGGGTACATAAATACTCCTAGAGTTTCCCTGGAATACAGAAATGCTCCCCAGGACTGTCTTAGCAGGTTCCTGCATTCGGCAGCTGCTGCAGAAACAGCTTCACTTGAGGAGCAAATGCAGCGATTCCTCCTGAGTTATCCCATATAAAACATCAAAACATGTCCTGTACACGAGTGGCACATGCTGATGAGGAAGCAATCTCAACCGCTGCCACACACAGCACACACTATTGACTGTACGCGTTCAGTGCTTGCACTATGCTCCCCAGCTCACTACTACCAGGACTCACCACAACGTCCCAAACCTTTGGACAGCTTCCGAGGCCATTACAAGGAACGCAGCCCACGCCTTTGCCTACAAGTCTGGGAACCAACCGTGCACTTGATAATAAAATGTGCCCTACGGGCCTGCAGAATCATCACTTCCCCCTTTATACATGCATGTAGCAAGTCCCTGTTTCTCTTCTCTTCCAACCTAGATTGTTTCCAGAATGCTAAAGGTTATATGAACAGGAAAAACAAAACAAAACAAAACACAAAAAAACCCACAACTTGTTTCCAATACGTGATAGGAAAATGGATTTATTTCTAAGAATTATGGTAGTAAGTGCCACTCACCACAGGCATTCATACATCTGCATTTACAGCTCCCTGAGCACAAGGAGATAGAAAAAAACCTGATTTGAATTTATTATGTAATTTCTATGGCTTTTATGGAAGACATTTTAACAGCTGTCTCCTATGCACGCAGATTAACATGTCTCATATATTATGGAGTCCATATCCCACCCAATGTAAATCTCAAAGTTCAGTGTGCCCCAAATTAAATTCTATAATGACTTCTAAAGAAGACAGTACAATTTGTAATGCCAATACCATACTGTAGTCCATAGTTATAATTTGTTAGGTCAATAATTCACCACAGTCTACTAAACTTAGTACTGCCTTCCTCAAGAGGGCTAAAATAAATGTTTAAAAGGTTCCCAACAGCATATTTATAGTTATCTATAATTAGCTCTACAGCATCACAGAAATTATAGATATAAATCAGACTGTGATCTTAATTTCACACTTATTCTCCAAGGAGTGGCATAAACAATTGCGACTACTCGTCTAGATCTTGATAGCCTTAATCCACAGCACAGTTTGCACAGTCAGTAAGACTCCTCCATGTTTTGTTCTCCTTTGACGACATCAAGAGTTTGAGCAGAAGCCGGAGGACGATTCCTATCTAAGAAATAACAGGATAATAGCTTCTAATCAGAAAACCATCCAATTCCACCTTGTAATTCAGCCCCAGCAAGCAGCTGAGATAAGCCAGATCTTTGGGCTGCAGTTGTCACAGAAAAGGACTGGCTGTGCGACCATACCAGATTAAAGAGAGGCAAAGGGGAAAGCGCCCCTACCCCAGCTAGCGCAGAATTCGACAGGAAAGGTCCATCATGCAAAGGTCCTCTCCTTACTGCAGCTGCTTACTCTACTCAGATGTAAACTTCTGCATGATCTACAAGCCCTGTTCAACAACAATCAGCAAAACCAAACAACTGGTTTTCAATAAAAGGGTGAGCAGGAAGTGTTAGCTTGGTTACCTACATTATGTCATATTATTTAAAAAATAAAAAATAATTTAAAAAAATATAATAGAATTTTCCCTGTTAGGCAACCAGGAGTTCTATGACATGCAGAAGTGCTGGCTGTGATCTGTGGTGTTTGAATGCTTTCAAAAGCTTGTCTCTACTTTTGGGACAGATATGAGATCCATGAAGGGAAAAAAAAAAAAAAAGAAAAAAAAGAAAAAAGCCTAGCTGGCAAATGTTGATGTACAGCAGCTCAAATTATACTGCACACTGCTGGATTCCCTTTTTTCATCTATATGCCAGGAACAACTGACCTAAGGCAAGACTTTTTATTGCAACTTTTGGCAGATCCAGTCAATATCCATTATTTACCATTACACTTTTTTTGGTGCATGTGTTTCTGCTGCAGTATCTCTGTTTAATTGTCGAGTCCGGATAGGACTTCACCATATAATTATCCAAAGTTCATTTAGTAAGTGATGCAGATGCAAGATACAGGAGAATAATAATACCAGTCGGTATGAAATTACACTCCTAACCGCATTTCTGCAACATACCTCTCTAAGCAGAAAGTACATGGCAGGCTATGACTGAAAAACCTCGGTGCGGGCTCGAGACCCTTTTCTCATATTTCCTTCAGTACCTCAACATCCTTTGCTTTCCTAATCTATAGCGACAGGCAGCTGCCTGGACCCACACTTGCAAAATCCCACTTCTACCACTGAGCAGCACAGAACAGACATCACAGATCTTGCTTAGGAAAAAAACCAAAACATAATTGGAGTCCCGTATGCCCATGGTTTAAGCAAAGCTGTTACAAATAATATCTGAGACCTCCAAAACAGGGAGAGGGGAAGCACATGGGAACTCTCCTCGGTCCTCTTCGTGTATTTGCTGTGAGCAACTCGCTGGTGCATTAGTGACAGGATGGTGCTGTTACACACACTCTGCACAGCACTGCACAACGGCTTTGCCTCCAAAGGCAAAGTCACTCCTGGTTTGGGAACAATCCTGGACTGGGGGACAAGCAAGGACCAGGAGGAAGCAGAAGAGCCCAGAGAAGAGACAGGGGCATAAGTGGTTGACAGAACATACATTATTTTGTTACTCACTTCCAGAACGTCTCTGAAAAATCCCAAACAAACATCAACAGGAAAAAAAAAGCCTAAATAACATTAATAATTTTTAAGGTATTAATTGGTAAAAAAAAAATTCAAAGGTTTTGGATGATGGTGAAAAAACTCTTTAAAAATTGATGTTGTCCTTTTAAATTAAAAAAAATACATATGCCTACAGCCAAACCTTTCTTGCCTTTCCAGATCAAGAAGACACAGCCTATGAGCCTGCTGCCCAAGAGCAATATACTGACGACAAGCAGCAAGGAGGCACCTCGGCCACCTGCTAGAATAAAGAACCTCGGAAGAAAAAGCCCATACTCCGCACCGATGTGATGGTGGCAGGGACAGTGGGGCTGGGGGACAGCACTGGCCGCTGTCAGAGGACTTGGCATAAGCATGGACCTGCTGCCTCTGAAAGTTACAGTTCAGCAGTTAAACTCAGCTTGACGCAATTCAACTGAGCAGGAGGTTACAGAATTATAGATGAGAAATTTTTGATATGACATTTCAGCGAGGTGACAATCTTAGAATAAGGTGATACAGTTTGTCATATGACAAATCCATCTAATGGCCACAGGTCCTGAACTTTCCCTCTGGTTAGCTGAGGGCAGATTAGGCAGGTAACAGTTTATGACCCAGCTACATCTGTGCTTCTCTCTTCTGCTCGTGGGACAGCCAAAACTTCTTCTACGGAAAGGTGAAAACGATGGAGTAGGGGAGAGCCAAAGCAGTTTCAATATCAAATACATGACATGAAATACACTCTGTCTGTACTTGGTTTCAGGGCTCTTTGTCAGTAACCACGTCTTGATGCATCTCTCTTGCTTTCCCTCATGACACTCTCCTTTTTGCAAGCATCTTCCAGCTAGCGATAAGAGTAAGCTTTGGGCTGCAATTTGCAAATGCGGCGAGTGTGGGAGTTGCTCAACTCCCCCTGGAATAAATGGTATAAGTACTAGCAGTGCTAATGGAGGAAGGCAGCCAAGAATAATTCCTCTGAGACATGAGCATGTATGAATTGCCTATCCTGCTAGGAGTCTTGGAGGACAGAGGACTCTGGCAAAGCTGCACTTTGAACATCTTTCTAAGCCAGCATACCAACAAAATTAGTGTAAATGAATAATAGCAGACCAAAAAAAGCTTCAGTAATATAATTTTGCTGTGCGCTAAATATAGTACAAATGTGTGCATTCTGTCCTGAAATGCACCTCTACCAAAAAGCAAAGAGTAACTTTTAACACTTTGCACACCCCTTCTAAAGATGAAGGATCAGATATTGCCCAGTCTTTGCAATCCTTGAGCAAAACATTGCAGGGTGACATACTGCAACACAAATAACATTCCTGTTACTACACAATCAAGAGCGGTGGCAGAGTGCAGTACCTCATACAGCGTTCATGCAGCAATTATAGGAATAAAAACCAGAAGAAAAAAAATGCTCCTCAGTGAGCATGGGAATGGACTAGAGCAGTGCTACACATTCCTCAACAAACCCTGTGCAAGTTCTGCTTCTCCTAACAAATAGGTAATGGAAGGAAATGCACTGCTAGTTTATTCACTTATGTCCCACCAGCGCCAAATCTGAGTAGCTCCTCTAGCCATGGCAGAACCAGGTTGATGTTCCTGCTAAATTGGGCTGCAAAGCACCTACTCCAGGCAGGCAGGACAGCTCACGGCTTCTCCAGGAAAGAAGCCGCCGCACACCCACAGGCTGCCAGTTATACTTCAAAGCTCGGCTGAGAGAACCCAGCAGTCCTTGTCCCTGCTTCCACAGGTGACATAACCTGATGATCTCAGTCCCACTCCAACGGAAGAAATAAAAGTTCACACAATCTGGAGAAACAAGCATTTGAGCAGGCTCTTGTTGGCATGCTGAGCCAATAGATCCCATCATTTCCCTTCATTTAATTTCTGCTCTCTGTAATTAAGAAGTCTCTGAATTTGTTTTTAAAAAAAAAAAAAAGGTAAAATACTTACTCCTAGCTTGTTGCAGATAGGCTGAATGCTGAAGAAACGCTAAAGGTCAAAAAGACTAAACTCCCTATCCAGCTGTGGAAGCCCTGCCAGACCCGCCTCCTGGCTAACAACGTCCCTACCTAAGAGCTGCCTGTACTTCCACAGGCAGGAACTGCTCATCTCTCACTGCAGCTCCTGTTTGATTTACTCCGCTTCGTCCCTTTCCTCTCATCCCTCCAGAAGACTGGCATCCCCTCCTCAGGCTCACCATTTTCTAACTCTGCCAAGCCACTGCTTGCCTATTCCAAGTTTTTCATGCATTTACAGAAGTGACAGTATGACCTTTTGTAAAAGCCACTTTTACAAATGCATCAAATGGACAGCCAGAAGACAAACATGCACTTCTCCTCCATGCACTCTGCATCAGCCTGACTCGCTGGCACAGGAAGGAGAAGGAGCTGGGCCTCTTCTTCCCTGAGGTAGTAACTGCTGCTCACTAGTGTCCTCTGTCCCCATGAGGCACCGGTTGGTGGCTTCGGCTGCTGCCTGTCGGGGTTAAGGGAAAGTGGTACACAACTTACTGATAGCTTCTTGCAGGACTGGATTAAGCCAGAGGCAAGCCCTGCCTGGAAGTTACACCATCTGAGTGCAGGTCAAGACATCATTCATGGGCCAACCTCACCGGTGCAAAGTGAAAGGCATCGCTCACACGCAGTGGCCAAGCATCAGCTTCTTCAATGTGCAAGAACACCAGCAGGAAGAGTGCTAAGTGCCAGTAGGCTCCCTTGGGTTTGAATTTCCCAAGCTATTCAGCCAACACTTTCAGCCACACACTCCTCAAGCAGAAAGCTAGAAGTTATTACCATAGCTAATTGCCGCAGCTAGCAGATGCCTTCTCCCAGCACGCTGCTAATGCAGCACAGGGCTCTGAGCACGCAGTGGTAGGCAAGGACGGGGAATTTTAAGACCCGATTTCTTTTTCTGTTACTTCAGGTATTTGTTAAAATCTGCTCTAAAATCAGCAACAGAATAAAAGTGATACTTTTAGGGCCATTCTCTTCTTAACTAACACAAGAAGTGTTATAAGTCAGCACTAAACATAAGTGTAATACTAAGCATATATTTACATAATTTAATACTACACACTATGCCAGCCTATATATGGGTAGGGTCTAAAAAACCCTCAAAAGGTTAGATGGGAATTTTAGAAACAGACCTTTGTTGAAGGTAACAGCCTGGCACTTTGCAGAGATTAATGGCTGTGCTGAGGACGTGAGGGAGCATACAACATTACAGCTTGCAATCTGGAGATCCTTCTCCAGTTTATCTGCCACTCCCTTTCTGTAGTATCCTCTCCCTCTTAATATTGCCATATCTGGAGTATTGAGTGTAGGTGCTCAGACTAGCAGTAGCTGTGCTCAGAGGGACAGAAGATCCCTGTCCCACGAGAGCAGAAAGGTCCCCCAAAGTGGAGCTGTGGGCAGGGCACGGTATGCTCCATGTCTGCTCCACACCATCAGCAGCTGGAGACCACCTTGCCCCTGTCCTCACCAGGCTACTTGGGGACTGTCCCTACTTCAGAAGCAATCCTTCCCCATGCCTGAAGGTGGGCAAGAGACGACTTCTATCCCTGGTAAACAGACCTTTTGACATCTGCTCCACCTTTGCTGACTTCAGGAAGCTTTGGAGCAGTAGCACTGTTGCGGTGGGGTGGTTTTGTGTTGTGTGTTTTTTAAAAGGAGACCCTTAAACAGCTATAGAGTTTCCATTTGGATGCTGGTGCTCCAAGGTTCAATTTCACTTTAAAGTAGCTACAGCAGCCAAACAGATTTGGTGTCAACTGTTCCTCTCACTTGATACACCGCAATAATGTTCTCTGCCAGCAATTTCAGCTGCACGGAGCCCATGCTGGATTCCTGTGCACAAGGAATAAACAAGATCTCCTTCTCTCACGCAAACCCAAACGTACTGTTATTTCAGGCTCAGGATGTTCACTTGGACCATAATGAAGTGCCTCTGGTTTATTTAGAATGTCATTACACATTAAGGTGTAGCAAGCGCATCTTTTGATTGAACAGCACATGTGAGCAAGAGATGGGAAGACAAGGCTGTTGAAAGACAATCTCCTGTACCTGCCCTCTCTTGCAATTTCTACGTACTTTTGCAGGGTTTGGAACGAGAAGAAAATGAAGTTTATTTCAGAACATTCACTTGGTAAACAGGTAGGGCAAGGAAAAAGCAGATTTCCATTTTAAGTAAAAATCTTAGGGAAACATTATCTTTCAATGCTGACCGAACATTTTCTATGAGAAGAGAATTAATCCTGTTTTCTCCTTTCTGCTTCACTAAGGCAGCTCATTTCCTTCCAGTTGCTATTTTGCAGAATTAGTATCTATTTCCTCATAAATCTCTTGCTATCAGCACCTGAGCTTGCCTTTAGTTACATACAGCAAATGATAGCACGTGGCTGTACTTGAATTCTGAAAAAAAAGGAAATCACGTTTGTCCTCCCACAACCAGGCAAGCCAAAATAATTTGAGGGTTGATTTTTAATTGTACATGTATTTAAAAACATACTTTCAGTTTCTTTGAACCAATGATGCATGTCATGGACCATCAGCTTCAACTTCTCCTAGCCTTTGATAGATTGTTGTTTAGTCACAAGGGAGAAGAGGAAGTTATTTCTTTTTGTGGCAAAAAAGAAAAATAAACAATCCTTCTTCCACTCCTCCAAACCCACTCATCCCCCCACACACCAGAAGACCCAAAACCAAACAAACAAAACCCCCAGAGGAAATCAGCATTAAAAAAAACAAGCAAGCATGGAATTTCTTAAAACATATCACCTTTGAAGAGAACAGTTGGCAACCACTTCAAAATAATAAACAGGGACATGCAAGCCATGTCGTATCTCCTCCCTTTGCAGAAATAAACTGAGAAATTCTGTGACACTGAAGAGATTGACACAAAAAAAAAAAAAAAAAAGAAACCAAAACAAACAGCAGGGCTTTTGCGTGTGTATGTGTCGGCAAAGACTGAGATCAGCAGACCTACAGTATTGGTTGATTCTGCCACCTTCAAAGACATTTAATCTTGTTTGGATTGTAGCTCAGTATTTAAAGTTGGCAAGTCCCATCTTCTCAGCTTTCCAGACTGTCATTCAAATTAGCTAGGAAAAAAAAAAAATGTTTTGGGTATTCTCCCCACCACCAAAAAATACACATCCAGAGCTCCACCTACGTGACACCTTCTATTTTATAGTTGTGTCCAGTGATCCAAGAAAATCTTTAAAGAAGCTTATGTATTATATGATTTCATAAATTATGTATTTAAGCTTTTTTAACTATTTAAAAGTTTCTTTTTCACCTACAACGGGAAGAAAAATCCTTTCCCAAAAAAAGCAAAAATCTGACTTATATGATTATGGAACTGCAGAAATCAGGACTTTAAACAAAGCACTGAATATGATGAGGTTTAAGGCTATACTATAACTTCAGAGGATCTATGGACATCTAAAGGAACAGGTGAAGCCAAAGATAAAAATAACAGCACCTCTGACATCAACAGCAATTGCACCACTGATTTCAATAAGACTAGGTTCTTCATATCTCCTGCCCAGATTTCATTTCTTTTGTGTTAGTCAATTATGCCTTGGCATCTTGCCCACCTGTTGCGAGTCACAATTTGGAAATGAGTTTTCAAGGTTAAAAAGAAGCATGAGGAAATGAGATTTTTCTACCACTAACCAAAAATCATAATGAAGTATTATAGTAGTGCACTTTCCCGAAAGTGCACATCGGTCACTCTTCTGATAAGAAAACATTAAAAATAAAATCCAACAGGTGACTCATTTGCCTTTTACCACAACCCATGGCAGCACGGCCTTCCGCCAGGGAGATGCTCTGACCCACAAAACAATGGTTGCATTAACATCTCACCATCTGTATTTTCACATGGGTGCTCCAGACCAGCCATACCGAAGATGCCTTCACCACATGAAACAAGCCTAAGCAGAAAGCAGGTCTAATGGGGAAAAAATACATGGCAACATTCAGGCAGTAAATGATCCTCTTCTAAACACAAGGTACATTTGTCTGCTCTACAGGATAATCATCATCATCATCATCATCATCGTATGTCTCGGAAGAAATCTGGAGTCATATCTTGCTGTCTGTTTTGCAAACAGAGTTAATGAGAGTCATGTGGATAATGTTTTTCATTAAATTGAGGATATGAGCCTGATTCAACTCCACTGAAATCAATGGGAGTCTTTCCACTCATCTTAATGAGGCTGAATCAACTTTTATAACACTAGAATGCAAAAGCCTTCACTCATTCTGCCTCACAGAAGGTATCTGCTATTTTCAGAAGAGTCTAAGGACAATTTAGCGCACCAAAAATTAGTCAAATCGGGTCAGCAAAAAAGAACGTACATCCATGGGGGCATTTCCATATATAAATGCCTTATGTCAGTAGGAAGTATCTACATATTATCCTTACTCTATGTTATTTACAGGGTTATCTTCACACTAAATGAATCACATATTCCTAAACATGATCTGAAAAACTTCAGAAGGTACTGACAGAGAAGTGATACGCAGCACAGTCTTGTATTTTTATATAAAGCAGTGTGCATGCTAGGAATGTAAGGAAAATACAGTATTTTATAAAGCTAAAGAAACTGCCTCATTTTTTCTAAGCCGAAACAACCTGATTAGCTTCAAGCACTCATTTACAAGAAAAAAGGAAAAACAAAGGAAAACAATGCTCTCCTCTACATAAGTTCTGCAAATGATGTATTTTAACAAGTACATAAACTATTTTCAGGGAAGGTAAAAACAGAGCATGGATTCTGACTCCAGCAAAGGACTTCTGTGTTCTCTTGTTACCCTTGTTTAAGGGGTATGCAGCAAGTGGCAGCATCTCCATATATAAATTTTTCTGAGTTTCCTTTACGGCTTTTTTTGGTTTTATACTAAATAATGGCAAGGTGATGGGCAGGAAGGGAGGGCTGCATCAGGCCAAAAGTATGTCAGGAAAAGCTGCAAGGATGGATAGGATTGTTACTATTCGTACCACAGCAGTGCCTGGAAACCCACACCATGCTCAGTGCTGTCTTTGCCTAGGTCCAATGCAAACACACTGCACGACAGACCCTACTCGCACGCAAATTACAGTGATGCTAATTCAATAGCTGCCAATTGGATATAGATTTGGAATGAAAATATTTTTGACTTAACTGTTGACTTTTAGTTACTTCAATGGCAGCTCTACCACTCCTGGCAAATAAATCTTGTCACCAGCTTTGAGCAACTTCCTCCCTCCCTAGTTTTCCTCATTGTTAGCAAAGACAAGTACATTATTTTTACTCCTTCTTGTGTTCCTTGTAAACTGTGTGCATTATGCTACCCCCCTCCCCAGACCTTTGGAAGCTCTACACTTCAAAAGGATAGAAACTCTTCTTGGGGCATACGTGCAACTTCTGTTACAGTTAAGGAGGATTACGTGTCAGAAGTTCATTTGGGGAGGCTGCTCTAGTTCCTTGCTCACTTCTGGTAGCATTTGGGGGTGCAATTCGTTTTGGTCTAGTGCTTTGCCAACTCTTCCCGGTTCTAATTACCTTATTACTTGCCTCAATACTCCAGTCAAGCCTTTTTGTTTTCTATATTGCGTTTCAGGGTCCCATTGCTCATCCTAGGGATTTTTTTTTCACCTTATCTTCCTGCGTGCGCAAAGCAGCGCAGAGAAACCAAATGAACTTGCTCAGTGAACTTCCCAGCTCTTGCCAGGCTGCAAGTCTGAAGGCACATGCTAATTAGGCACATGCCAGACAGATCACATCTGATGCTTCATGCTTTGCTCTCTCCAGCTGATTGCCTTTTATCAGCACCTTCAGTCATCCTCAGCTTGCTTCCTTTTTCAGGTCTTCGTGTGCCTGTTACTTCACAAAGAATTATTTTAATAAGAAGTCTCTTGAGACAGATAGGATGGAAACAGATCTGAAAAAGTAGGAAACTCAATACAGAGAGAACCACAGAGATGGTGATATCAGACTCCCAATTCTGGGTTTCCATGGCTAAGAATAAGATACACATGCTATCACAAGCATGAAGAGGCTCTCTGGAAGGCAGAACATTAAGCATCCATCAAAAAGGCAACCAACTTCTATTTGCAGTTTACCCCACTAAAGATAATTGCTTCCAGTGCATCTAGAGTTCTGTTGAACAAGGTGTTCAGATCTTCTCTACTCTGGATTGAAATGCAGCGAAGATGGGTCTGCACCTTATGAAAGTGGATTCTGGCCGCTGGCTCCAGCACTGAGCCTTCCTGCTCCTCTCGATTCTCACTTCTAACCCAGGAAGTTGTTTTCTCATTTTTTCCCCAATCCTTTTCTCCCATAACTTTCTACATCCCCTCCAAATGTGGAACGGTCAGCCAGAAGACCAGGCTTCGGCTCTGTTCTGCCATAAGCCTTCCCTCCTGTGATACATCGTACACAGTTGATTCAGTACATCACCAGTTGATTTACTCAGTTTTCAGTTTATAAAGGATACGCAAAAAAGGCATCCTGGCAAGAAAACAGAGCTACAACTATTCTATCAAGGGCAATTAAAGTCACAAGTGCAAGTCAACAATTCTTCTCCCTGAAAAAAAAAAGAAGAAAAGGATTGAATCCAGAAGACTAAAGCCAGCATTTGATTCAGCACACCTTTCAGGAAAGAAGAATAACCGAGTTTGATGGCCATGTACCATGCTGAGTTTACACTGCTAGCTGTTAGCACAACCGTCTTTTTATTTCTGCTGACCAGGAAGCACCAAAGCAAGAACACAAGGAACACAGGTCTCCACATTGTCAGTGGCACAGAAGAATGTCAAAGTATTTCCAAGAAGCTACAGACAAAAGCCCGGTACATAAATACACGAGGCTCAGAACATCAAGTATATAAATACTATTGGTTTCCATAAACGTTACCAAATATCTTCACTGTGACAAGATGCCCATGAACCTGTAACCTGCTCAGACCAGTCTTTAAGCACATGAATTCAACAAGATCCCGACCAGTTACTTTCAAAACAGCTCATGTCCCATTTTAAGATTATTTTCGAAAGGTCCCCCCCTTAGCAGACTGAAGTCTGAAAATGTTCATCTTGGTGCTGGTGTGACCCACTAACATGTGCAGCTTGTAAATCCCACCTTCTCTTGCCTCATCTGACATCAACAGGAACCTGGGCTGCTGTAGATGGGGAGAGCTCTTGGTCTGAAGTTGTTTCATGTCCAGTCACTGCTGGTGGGCCAGCCAGGGAAGCAGCCATGGGGGGCAAACCTGCACTACAGGGGAGAGTAATGTTGAAAATTCAGCCCTGTTTTTGGGTGCCAAAATCGTTGCAGATTTCCTGAAAGGCAGCTGACAGACTGGAAGGTACATCAACCTGGAGGGAAGGAAGAGTTATCTTTTCCTCCATTTTCCCCTCATTTTGTGTTTGCTTCCAGCAAGCAACTCTAGCCTCCTGTTCCCATGATTTGTTACTTCTACACGTTAATTGCACCTGCTCTTTCTTTCTTCTGTTTACCTTCTCATCTGCTTTCTTTGGCATTATTTTAGTCATCCAAACAGCTGATCTCCTTCCTTTAATCAAAAAGTGCCCTTCCTCTCTTATCCACAGAGTCCCAAAACATACAGCCCTGAAAAGCAGCAAGGTTTGAGGGCAGAGGATTTGTTCTTGGTTTCTTTGTTTTATCTGAGTTTTGTCTTCAATCACCTCTCTCCTGCTCTAGAAGCAGAATGTTGCTGGGGGGGGACCTGTATGATCAGATCTGTCGATGAGAGTATGTTTTCTGCTGTATTCCTCAA
>NW_010544361.1:0-205 GCF_000687285.1 Phaethon lepturus
TGCTTCGCCGTGGGGGAGCGGACTGGGACGCCTCTGCTCGCAGGCAGACACCTTTCTGGAGAGCAGAGCCTGCGGCACGGGGCAGGACAACCCCCAGCAGGAGCAGGGGAGGATGGGGCCAGCCCTCGCGTGGGCTTGTGCGTCCCCACGCCTCGGCCTCCTGGCAGCCAGCGGCCTTCCTGGTCCCCCCTGGGGCTTGGTTCCC
>NW_010544361.1:314-1201 GCF_000687285.1 Phaethon lepturus
TGGGTTATCACCCTGGTCTAAGGGCCAGGCCTCTGCCTCTGAAGCCCCTGCAGCTTTTGTGCCCCACATGTGGGGGCCTTTCCTTGCCCACGCATCTCTCCACAGCCCCTACCAAGCATCCTCTGGGTTTTCAGGTCTTTTTAAATAACACCCAACCGCAGGCAGGCTGGCCCCCCCGTGCCAGGGCTCATTAACCCCTCAGATTCCAGTGCCCGGGGTTCAGCCACGTAGCAGGCACCCAGCACACGCTGCCTGATCCTCCCGCACGGGCGCCGCCGTCGGGTTTCCGCGGTCCCTATCCTGAAATGCGCGGAGGGGACGGGAGATGCGCGGAGGGGACGGGAGATGCAAGGAGGGGTGACAGCTCTGAAGCCAGTGAGTGGCGGCAGCAAGGCTGGGGGGCTCCTCTGTGTGCTTGGTCCCACCACGCTGGAGGTGCTGGCTGGCAAGGAGCTCCAGGTGAGGTGTCAAAGTCTGAGGTGGGAGAAATAAATGCATGTCCAATGGGACAGCGTTGTTATGAGATCTGGCCGGACAGTTTCTTCTGCATCTGCTGAAAATTTTCCTCCGAGGCGGCAATGGAGCGTGCTGGGGACTGAGCTGTGAGCGTGCAGGGGAGAGGAGATCCAGGGCGGCTTTGCTGTGCGCCAGCCGGGTGCCTGCGAGCACACGGTGGAAATTTTCTGTGTTTCAGGACAGGGGATTAACTGCTGCCCTCGGGCATGTCGGGAAGCTTTACTGCATTAACACAGAGGGACGCGGGATCTGCAGCTACAAGGCAGCAAGGACAAACTTGCTCTTACCCATTTTGGGGCAGGCTGGCTTTACTGGTGACTTTACTGCTCTCTCTCTACGGCTGGGCTGCTCTTGGGAGGGTGGCTCGCGGC
>NW_010544361.1:1232-3778 GCF_000687285.1 Phaethon lepturus
GCTCTCCTCTGAGAGGCCTGTCGCCTGCCTGTAGCGGGGTTTCTAAAAGATGGAATCACATGAGCTTAAAGACATTTTTAAAGTCATATACTTTGTTTTTGTAACATAACTTTACGTCCTAAAGTAGGGGCCTCAGATATCAAGGCGGTTATAATAGTGTGCCAATTACTGTAAGCATAACATAGGACCGCTGTATGAAAACTCAAGTGATCCACGGGCTGTTGTGAAGCCCCCACGGTGCCTTAGTGGCCCCCTAAGCCAGAGCGAGAGCTTGGGTCAGTGGGTTTGGGTGTCAGGTGCAGGTGTCTGATGGCTGTGAAGAGAGAGGTGTTCAAGAAAGAGCTGGCAGCAGCATCACCACCCCCTTCCTCCCACTTCTCCTGAGAGTTGTGCTCAAGCTGAGGTGCTCACCCTTGATGCTACGCTGCAGCCGTGCCCGTGCTTGGCTCGCTACCCCACTGAGCTGGATCTGGACTGCCACCCAACTTCCCAGCTTGGCCTTGGACCTGCCTCATCGCCATGGACTTGCCAGGCAGTCAGGACTTCCCACTTCAACGAGCCTCCATCCACCTCCAGATACGCAAAGCCCTGGTCTCCCCTCCCTTGGACAGCAGGTTCCTGTGGCTGGGACCCAGCCCGTGGTGCCCTCCATGGCCGGCACACAAGAGCCAGACATCTGCAGGACCTGCCAGGGCTTGCGACACCGTTGCTCTCCGTGGGGAAAGCCTGGTGTTCAACTGCAAAGTAGAGAGGGGTGGGGACGACTCTACAGTCACCAGCTGCACCCTTGTCTGGTCAGAGATCCGGTCTGAGGAGCACTAAGGCCCCAGGCGGTCACAAAGGACACAGGGCTCCTCCAAGAGGTCTACCATAGCTCCAATGCTCTCTGTGATACCCGTGCACCCAACAGGCTCGTTCTGTCCCTTTTCCTTGACGTTTCTGTTCTCCAAGATGACCTTCTTACATGTCCATAAGGAGTGGGGTCTTTGCTCTGCTTCTAGAAGGTGCCTTGGGAGAAAAGCAATACACTCAAAGGAAGGCAAGGCTCTTTGTCACCCACCACAGCTATCACCTGAGCTGCTTTGAGACCAGCAGAGAGCTAGTTTGCCAGGTTGCTCTTTGTGGGTGTGGAGGAGCACTACCAAAGTGCCATTGGCAGGATACAGAATTATGGAATCACAGAAGCATTTAGGTTGGAAAAGACCCTTAAGATCATCGAGTCCAACTGTTAACCTAAGATTGCCAAGCCCGCCACTAAACCATGTCGCTAAGCACCACGTCTACACGTCTTTTGAATCCCTCCAGGGAAAGTGATTCAACCACTTCCCTGGGCAGCCTGTTCCAGCGCTTGACAACCCTTTCAGTGAAGAGATTATTCCTAATATCTCATCTAAACCTCCCCTGGAGCAACGTAGGACCATTTCCTCTCATCCTATGGCTTGTTACTTGGGAAAAGAGACCAACACCCACCTCACTACAACCCCTCGCACCAACTGGGGTTGTGGGACCCCTTCAAGCTGACCCAGGGGCTGTGGGACCCTTCGCACACACATGCCAGCCTGGGGCTCCCTACTCCCACCTGAAATAGGTCTGTTATTGCCACCCAAGACAGAGCTGCTGGAGCTGAAAGCTTCATGCTGTGATAAACCAGAATTAATACACGGTTTGCTGCTGAGCGGTGCCAAAGTGTGGCCAGATCAGGCTTCTAGTTTGTAACAACATGATGACCTTGCTGCAATTATGCAAACTGGCAGCAGGCTTCCTCCTACTGCTCCCGTCTTGACTTCCCATCCCACCAGGAGTAAACGGGGTTCCTTAAGAGCAGCGAGCTGCTTGCCCAAATAACCACGGGCCTCCCAAGGGAGGCCAAAGCACCTTCTGCAAAAGGATTGGAGCAATCAGGTGGGGGAAGAGAAAGGGTCGGATAGTGGAAAGCAGGACATCCTTGGGTCTCTCCCAACTGGGGGTGCTGGAGTCCGTGCTCTTCCTGCCCTCTCCGGAATGCAGCAGATGACCGGCCTTAGGGTTGCTGTCTCAAAACCCGAAGTCACATCCCCGTTAGGAAAAACAAACATTGGTAACACTCCAAATATCCTGACTCACAGCTAGTTTCTGTCCTGTATTAGAAGCACAGTTTGTGCTGGAATAAAACAACACTCTCTGAACACGTGATGGTTTCAGACTTACCGTCGGGATCCCAATAACAATGACGTGTGAAAACTAACTGCACAGTTGAACTGTGTTGGTTTTATTCATAGTAAACCCCACTACTCGCCGGTTGTATCGCAAATCCCCTCTACTTTCAGCGCCAGAGACTTCATGCTCCGACCCCATTTAGACGAGAAGGGTTTATTTTCAGTGCTGCGGCTGGAAGAAGGAGCGTTGGCTTTCCCTTGGTTTCTCGCCAAGAGATCACAAGCAGCTCGTTTGCCCCGGGAGCACCAGCGCTACTCTTACTTCATTCTCATAAACACCGGGTGCCATGTCTGACGCGGCGCCCATCGTCCGCAGCGCGTTGACGCCGAAGAGGTTGTACTCGTAGCGGA
>NW_010544362.1:0-28382 GCF_000687285.1 Phaethon lepturus
AAATATATATATTTAATTTTTTTTTTCACAGTAAAGTTCCCAAAGCTTTCTGTTTGGACACATGGAAGCAAAAAACTATTGGCTCTGTCTGCAGACGTGAAATGTTTTGACATTTTTAAATGTTAGTTTCCAATTGACATTTCAACTTAAAATAGCATTAAAATGGCACCGAGTGAAGCTGTTGATTCAAACCAAAAATTAAATTTCATTGAGGCATTTCAAAACTCAAAGTGTTTTTCTCCATTCTGAACTAGCGTTTTGGAAAAAAGAAGCATTTATTGCTGAAGAAATCAAATATTTCCCACCCTGTTTCGGTATTAAATAGTCCCAGCCCACTTTACTGCGGGATGGGGGTCACCACGCTGGAGCTCCTCTGGCTGCCCACTTTGGTGGAGATGAGACAGGAGATTTTTTCCATCTAACTGCAATATTGGATAAATCACTTCATATTCCTCAAAAAAAAAAAAAATCCCCAAACAAGTCATGTCAACTGAAAAAAACCCCAAAACTTGTATTTATTCCCACACTGGTTGGTGGCCAACAGCGTTGGAGGTGGGATGCGCCTATTCAGCGGGGAGCAGCTGTGTAGGAGGTCAGCCAACAATATCTCAACGGAGAGCTGAAAAGCTACAACGACCCTCAAAATTGCTTTTACTCTTATTTGTCCCAGTCCCTGCAGCTTCCTTTTCATGGTAAATAAAATGGGGCCAACATCAAGCGCCGATAAACCAGCTGTGTCTGGCATAGGTGGCCACACGGCAAGTTGATTGTGCGGTGTGTTGACTTGCATCAGTTTCCAGCTAATTAATTGGCCCCATTTATCTTTTTTTTTTTTTTAGTTGCCGGCTGGGACTAAACCGCCACAGTAGGTCATGTTTTTTGGGCAGGTTTTGGGCATCTTGGAAGTTCCTTGGGGAAAAGCAGCCATTAGGAGGGGGAAAGGCAGGGAGGGATTTGCAAGGTGCAGTGATTTGGATGTTTCCTCTGGTGCTGGTGGAACAACTGGGGCAAGGCTGGGAGCAGTGGGGAAGGGTCTTCTTGTGGGTTGATGTGGTTTTGGTTGGAGAAATGGCATTTCTGAATGCCCAGAAGGTGATGAGCGCCTGGAAGTTGGAAGAAAGTTTTTCTTCTTCTCATGGTTCTTCTTCCGCCACCCCAACACAGACAGACAGAAAAATCCTCTTTTAGAGATTGGTTTTGGGTCCTCCAGTGGTGCCAATCAGTGTCTCTTAAGTGGAAATCCTCACTTTTTTCCCCGAGAAAGGCTCGTTTCTACCCTCTGACTTCTTCTCAAAGATGACTCCTCTTGGAATAGACCTCATGGCCTCTTTCCACCAGTTAAAACTAAGAAATATTTTTTAAAACGGTGATTTAAGCTTCAGGAAAATTTCCGTATGAAAAATTACCATTGCCACTGGGTCACTCAGTGGCCCTTTAGAAAGATCTTGGTGAGTTTGACCAGGATTGATGGCCAAGGCTACAACTGCAGAGCTCTCTTTCCAGCTCAAATTGCCAAATAAGGTTACAAATAGTCTCTTTCTGGAGGTTTCTTGCAATATCTGAAGTCGCTTTAGAGTGGCGTTTGATTTTTATGGCAGTCTTTGGGCAGTTGGCTTCCGTCCTGCTTCTATGTGGCATAGTCATCAACACAGGGTTGGCTTTTCTCTGAAGGGTCAACGCGTTACTTGTTGCCGTTGTAGTCATCAATGCAAGGTTCGGTTGTCTTTGAAGGGTCAACGCGTTACTTGTTGACGTTGTTTAATAACCGCTCAAATAAATCCGTGTCAGTAAATGCTTCATAACCATGGTTTGTTGGGGAAGCGGAACATCTATTTTCAAGATTTTCCAGAACTGGCCTTTTTCTTGCTAGGAATTTGACTAAAAATAGGGAAATTCTCAACTTCCATGGAAATGAAAGCACTGAAAGACAATGATCTGGGAACAACCTAATATTGAGTTTCTGGACATGAACTTTATG
Source organism: Phaethon lepturus (assembly GCF_000687285.1). NCBI lineage: Eukaryota > Metazoa > Chordata > Aves > Phaethontiformes > Phaethontidae > Phaethon > Phaethon lepturus. The sequence goes on from NW_010544362.1 coordinate 1,979, forward strand.
GGTTCCATTCGTTTTCTTTGAATATTAATCAACACAAATTACTTGATTAACAGTGTGGGTTCACACCTCACCCAACACTCTACAGGGTAACCATCACATCCATGCTTACTGTCAACTTGCCAGATTTCATTTCCATGGAAAAAGTCCTGAAAATACCCATCTTACCATGAGAAACATTGGATTTCCTGGAAGTGCATTTTCCATTGAAGACCTCCATGATTTTTTTGATCCGCACCGAGCGCAGACGTCGGTAGTAACACTTTGTACTGAGGTGCGTCAATCACATGCAGCTCAAATCTGTCACAGCCTTACTGCAGGCTATTAATAGGTTATTAACTCCATTTAGACTCTGCCTAAATGCTCCTGGTGTGCCAAGTGTCTCTGCTTAGAAATTATTAAGAAAAGAGGTTTTTAATCAAATTACAAAGTGGTGCTGGGGCACATTTGCAACCCGCCCCATGCCCTGCATAGCCACGCTTCTGCAAATATTCATGTGCATGTTCACATGCCATATAATATTGGTGAATTCTGGGGCATGTGCTCCCTCTTCCCATAAGGATTGAAGCATTCCTGGGAAATTAATGCTTTTCAGGAGCTTGTTTCAAGCGGCATTTCTTGCTGAGACAGCGCAAAGCCTGGGGTTTTGCATGAGCAACCAAAAGCAGACCGAAGTTTGCAGGGGTGAATATTTGAAGGCGATAGTCTCGGAGTAACTCGGGAGAGAGGAAGGCCCCAAATTTTAGAAATCCATTCCCATAACAAGAATATTTTCAAGAAAAACCAAGAGTTTTTCCAGCCTTCTCCTCCCTAGGGGGAAACTCAAAGTTTGGGGAAGGGCTTACGGGTGGTGAAAAATTTGCCGGTGCTGGAAGATCTTGTGCCCCAGAGATGGGAACTTACAATTTATATTTGCTTTTATTGCTGATACACGCCAAGGGGGGATCCCATCATTTGATCTCAAGCACTCCTTTCCTGCCAAACACAGAAAAATACTTTTAAAATTCATTTTCTTCCCCTCTTTTCACTTTGCTGTGATGTTTCTTTGTCTCTCGTCAGTCCCCGGGTATCGAGAGTCAAGCCGGGACATTAATATTGATGTGGACCTTGGTTATTAGGAGCTGCATTTCTGAGCGTGCCAGCAGCATATAAATACTATTACCGGGTAATTAGTTAGCATCAAGCTGAGTTTGGATTGAGCAGGCTTGGTGTCCTACTTTTGGGGTTTGGGTTTTTTTTTGCGCTGGCTTGTTGGGGTTTTGCCCTGAGTAGAAGCTGGGGAAATGGAAATCCCAGCTCGGGAGCACCTGGATGCTCAATGAAACAGAAAGAAGCGAAACAGAGAGGAAAAACTTGAAGAAAAAAGGTCTTCCAGGGTTTTATCCTTTTTGAAAATCTCCTGTATTTGAAATGCAAAATAACTTCTGGGTTTCTTACTAATTTTTCACCTTTTTTTTTTTTTTTTTTTTGTTGCTTCTACCCCTTCTTGTTGGGGTGGGGTTTCTTGATTTGCAATTTCTCCTCCTGTGCCTCACTTTAATTTTGCTCCTCGGCCCTGTAAGAGTTTTGACAAGCTTCAGTGTTGCCAAAGGGCAAATGCAACTGGGTTGCTCTGGTTGTATGCACCCGAAAAGCGGGTGCTCCTTGCGTTTCCTTGCTCTCCAGCCCTTTCTGGGTGGGGAAAACCCTTTCATTTTACCCTCTCCCCCATTCCCTTCTCCCCAGTAAATAGAAGAAAGGTTTTTCCATCCAAACAGAGACGAGAAGACATCCCAGGGTTGTGGCTCTGTCACCAGGTCTTTCCCTTTATCCCATAGCAGGCTTCGATTGAGATGCCGTGTGAATAATTTAGGGGCGTTTTGCATCTTTTATACCTCTGAACTTCCACTAAAAGGGGTTTTGAGATGCTGGTGCCTGTGAAATAGCGTCTGAAGGTGAAAAAAGCCTCAATTTTGCATGAGCTAAAAGGGACGTGGTTGGGGAGCAGGTCTTTGCCAGGGAAGCCTCTGAATGTGGGGAGGTTTAATGCATTGATTTCATGTCTCAACGCTGGAGAAAGGGCACCTGCGGCTGGTTCCCCTGCCTGGAAGCACTAGGAAAGTGGGGAGGTTTGGGGTTTGTGGGGAGCCATCTCTGCTTTTGGGGGTAAATCACTCTGGCTCAGTGCGGCTCACTGCACCTGCTGTAATAGTGGCTCACTGCTTCGGGGAATCAATCACTGCCGCTCACTGCTTTTGGGGTAAATCACGCCCACTCACCTTGCGGTCTGCCGCTCACTGCTTTTGGGGTAAATCACGCCCACTCACCTGGCGGTAAATCACTGCCGCTCACTGCTTTTGGGGTAAATCACGCCCACTCACCTGGCGGTAAATCACTGCCGCTCACTGCTTTTGGGGTAAATCACGCCCACTCACCTGGCGGTAAATCACTGCCGCTCACTGCTTTTGGGGTAAATCACGCCCACTCACCTGGCGGTAAATCACTGCCGCTCACTCTTTCTGGGGGGTGAATCACTGCGGCTCGTTGTGTTTGGGGGGTAAGCCGCTGCGGCTCACCGTTTCTGGGGGTGAATCACTGCACCTCACTGCACCCAGGGGTGCAGCCCCAGCTCCTTGCCCTGCTCCGAGCCCTCCTCACGTTACCGTCCCCCCTTTTATTTCTGTAGCAGCCCAGTCGCTGGCTTTCCCTCACCGTGGGGGTGTTTTGGGTCTAGTTCTCCCGTTTTCAGGTCTCGTCATCGCTTGAGGCTTTTCATAGGTTTGCTGGGAGGAGGTGCAGCCTTGCTAGTGGCGAGCTAACGGGAGCACGCCCGCATCCCCCCGCTTTTGGAGGCTCGTGAAGGACTTTTCCTTTCCGGGGCCGGCTGCATCCCAGGGCTGTGCGAGCAGCAACACGTGGGCTTTGGCAGGGTGTCTGTGTCAAGCTGCTGGAAAAGATTTTAAATTCCCGACTAATTTCTTTTCCGCGAAACAAATGAATCTTCAGAAGGGCCTTTCCTCGCAGCTGCTAAGCCATTTAATTTATCTGAGTCATTTACAATTTGTGATGGGACTGTTAATAGCCTGATGTGGGGATCAACATCACTTAGACGTGGGGGTTGGTTTCTTTTTTTGGTGGCTTTTTTTTTTTTTTTTTCCTTTTGTTTCTTTGTCTTTTTAAGAGGTCAGAAGCTCTGTTTCTATTTCAACCATGCTGCTGTACCAATCCTGGGAGCTTTGCCACGGGTTTTAATTTCTTTCTGGATTTGCCCCCAGAGGCACAAAGCTGTGTTTGGAAAACGTCAGCTCCGTCTCCCCAGCCCCTTTGTCATGCTGGGGCGGCTCGGGCTGAAAGCGCAAACCGCAGCCCACCCATGGGGACGTGCCGCGCTGCTACTACTTAACTGCTTCAAAGTACCTGTCTGTGATACGAAACATGCCGTAAAATGAATATATTCCAGATGTCCCTGCAAATTCCCCTCTCCTTCGCCATCCACCTGAAGGCGGCCGCCACGGCGAGGTTCCTCAGTCCCCGCTGCCTTGCTTGTGTCCCGAAGGAGTGGGATGGTGGCTCGTTTGGGGTTGCAGTTTGGGGAGTGGCCACCACTGGACCAGGGTGATGCCCCCAGGTCCTGCCTGGTGCAGTGTGGGGTGAGGAGTCCAGCCAGTGAGGTCCCAGGGGGTGATCGCCCTCCTTAGGATTGTGGAAGTGGGGGTGGGTGTCTCCATCCTTAGGTTTTGGGGGAATCTTCATCCTTGCGGCTGGAGGGGATCTCTCTCTCCTTGGAAGGTCTCCATTCTTGGGTTGGGGGATCTCCATCCTCAGGGTTGTGAAGGTCCTTGGGTTTTGGGGATCTAAATCCTCAGGGTTGGGGGGATCCCTGTGCTTGGGGTTAGGAGGGTCTCTGTCCTTGAGGTTTGGGGGTCTCATCCTTGCATTTTGGAGATCTCCACCTGCGGGGCTGGGGGATCCCCATCCCCAGGGTTGGGGGGATTCCCATCCTTGGCATTAGGAGGATCTCAATCCTTGTGTTTTGTGGAACTCCAACCTTGAAGCTGGGGCATCTTCACCTTCAGAGTTGAGGGGGGTTCTCCATCTTTGGATAATGGGGTTCTCCTTCCTTGCGGTTGGGGGAATCTTCTTCCTTGGGGTTGACAGACCTCCATTCTTGGTGATGGGGGATTTCCATCCTCAGAGTTTCTCCATCCTCCTAGTTGGGGGGGGTCTCCATTCTTGAAGGTTCTCCATCCTTGGGGTTGGAGGTTCTCCACCCATGAAGGATCTCCATCCTCCATCCTGGGTGAAGTGAGGACCCACAACCTCCTCCATACCACAACACCGACCTTGCATAGGAGCCATAAGGGGTCTAGCCAAGCTCATGCCCTTGGATGACCGTGGTTTTGGGAAGATGGGAACCTGCTCTGTGGGGAGAGCAGGTTCCTACCTTCGGGCCAGCTCAGCAATCTTAACTTATTTAAAAGCTCCACAGACAACACATGGTGGGGGTGTTTGGTGGTGGGTGGGGTATTTCCAGGAGACACGGGCAACAATTTCTTGGGTACCCTCCATATTAGGTCCTGGTTGTCTGGGAAGACCATAGAAAAGCTGAAATAAGGCGGTGTAGAAGGCAGTGAAGTAGGTAGAAAAGCTAAAATTACTCCTCATTGCTAATATGTTGCATGGCACTAATTAATTTTTAAACAGCCTCACTGGGGACCTCATTGCTAAAACATGATGTGTTCTCCTCCGGCACCATAACTGTTAACTCAAAACAAAGCAGAAGGAAGCCAGGAAGGATGAGGAACCGCAACAAGCACCAGACGGCATCCGAGCCACTTGCTTGAAGGGGATTTCTCTGATGGCCAAATCCTGCTGCTGTGCCTGGGCGGGGGGCAGACGCTCTGTTACACCCCTCCTGAGGGGATTTTTTTCTGGGGGTGGGGAGTGAAATCCAGCTTCCCCGGAGTGCAGAAATGTTGCCTGAGCTGGGAGCACGCTGGGAGCACAGGGAAAAGCTATTTTTGGCTCCGCTCTCACCTGTCTCACTTTACCCGAGCGTGGCTTTCCTGAATATTTTTAGCCGTCTTTTATTACCAGTCTTGCAAGCCCCAGACCGATGGGGATTATTGCCATTGCAGTCACTCGCACATAAGTTATTTAATTCAGTCTTTGGGAGCGCTAAGAACAGACTTTCCTCAATGTTTTCATTGTCGCTGACATCTAGATCAACACCCAAATGTATTTATTTGACATTTCCCATCACGTGATATATGGACTATTGCTCCCGAAGTGGCCAGAGCTGGAAATGCTTTATCTTCCGTTTATGTTTAATTATTCTTTAATTATTCAGACACTTTTCTTGCCACCACCTTGAGTCCACCTATTAATTCCAGCCTTTTAAGTTTAATCTTCTCCAAAAAGGAATTTAGCAAGCTTCTGCAAAGCTATTTAAAAAAATGTCAAGTTCAATGGTTTTATTTCCACCCTGCTGTTTACCTTTTTCTTTCAAAATTAGGAAATTTGGTGGCTCGGGGTAAAATCTTCCCTGCCGTGCTCTGGGGCTGATGGTACCAGAATCTGGCCTGAGCCAAGTCGGGTGTAAAAAATTACAATTGCACCATTGCAATAATGTTTTTTGATGTTGGGGAGAGGCTTTGCCACGTGCCAGGGTCACTGAGGGCTGCGACTGAGGGGAGCACGCGCGCCCCCAGACGGGGCGGTTTCTGTTTCCATATGGAAAAGGGATGTGGCATCTGGTTTCACTCCCAGCAGCTGGCAGCTTGAAGCCTGTGTTTTGCATGGTGTGGAGTAAAGAGAAAATAAAGTGTCGAATTGTTTGGCATTATCAAGGATTTCTGCTCCCCAGGACTCCTGCATAAAGAGATGGAAATTTTAGCTGCTGGAGCCAAGAAACACACAGAAGTATATGAATTTATTACGCTTTATCTCATTCCCCTACAAACAGTGCTGGAAATGTCAAAAGATCATCTATTGTTTCATCGTTTAGAAAGAATTTTTGTTTTCTAGTTGTAATTTCTTTGATGCATGGCTGTGGGGAAGGAAGAGAAATTGGAGCAGGAGATGGCAGGGCTGCGGCAGGTTGAACGTGCAGGTTTGTCTGGCCGCGGAGCTACATGCATTTAAATTTCTCACATCCCGGGTTTTTAATTTAACAAATGTAATTAAGGCTGGGGTAGGTACTCGGATTATTCATTTACTCCAGATGGAAAAAATTAAATTGAATGCAAATTCCGTAATCAGACATGAAGTTGAGGATGTCGGACGTGATGGGGAAGTGTCAGCACATTAATCGGACCGCTTTCCCTAAACAGCACCCAAATCTAAGAGCTAGGGATTATTTGAATAATTGAGGTGGCATTTGATAAGATATCTGATTGCTGATATCTCCTTAAGACGAAGCCCTAATTGTAATTCTCCATCAAGAAAGATTAATCTGCGTAACAGGGTGCGCTGGGAATAGTGTGGTGTCAGGCTGCCTCCCTTGAATTTTGGTCTTTTATCGAGGGCTGCCATGCCCAGGGAAGGTGCCAAAGCGATTTATCGCCTCTCCTGTTACTTTATATGTGAGCCAGGAGGTCGTCAGGTAGGGTGGCGGGGCCCCATGGACCCTGGCATCCAAGGCTGCTCTAGTCCCAGCAGCGTTGCCCGTGGCCTTGGACTTTGGGTCTGTATTTTGGAGGTACCTCCCATCGCTAGAGAAGGATGCATCATTGCATTGCAGTGCAGTGTTTGTACTGAGGACAGCCTTTGTGTCCCTTCTTGGTGTCTTCAGGACACAGTTAACCCCCTTTTTCCCTGTAAAACGGAGACAAACTGTCCTGACTTCAGCAGAAGACCTTGTTGGAGGACCACGACTCCATCCGCAAACTGGTCATCTGCTGGGACACAACCTTGATGCTCGTGGAAAGCTGTTGGGGGCAATGGACATTGACTCCCAACTCAACCTTGGCTGGGATAGCAAGAGGATTTTCCACTCGCTCTGGCAGCAGGCACTTGGTCGTAATCATAGCAAGCTTTTCTTGCATTTCCAAAGCAGTTATGCATTCCCACAGGAGAAATAACCTTTCTGTAGAGTCCTTTTCACTGCCAGCACCGTTTGTTCCTCTTGAAACTAGGCATGACAGGGTGGGAAGATGGGGATGGTCTTTGCGTCTTGACTCCCACACCCTGGGTGATATTAGAAAGCATTTAAAGTAGTGAAAATGCTAATTAAAAAAACCCCACAAACAACCTATCCATGTTGAAGACTTGTAAACAAATAAATGTTGTAGTCTGTCTTTCTCACCACCTCTATCTAGCAGCAAATGAAAAAAGGGAGAAAGAGATGAAAGAGGGCAAAGGGATAAAGCTTGAAAGATTTTTTTTTTTTTTTTTTTTTTTTTTTGAGAGCGTGAATATTCTGGAACAAAATGTAAATGTAATACCAAAAAAAAAATGTGTTGTGGAGAAAATCTTTGTGAGCCCTACTGCAATCATTGGGTTGCCCAGCGGTGAAGAGGACAGATTCTGTTTCTCCTGTCTCTAAAGTAAAGCCAAATGTCGAGATTTCTTATTTCTTCTTTTTCTCCTACTCCTCTTTTTCGCACCTCCTCCTGTGGCTATGGGCTAATAGCCACTTCTGCTAAACGGGTGCATTAATCCTCTCGGTGATGTGATTTTAGGCAAACTCTGAGTGATGCCCCAGAAAGGCGAGATTTCCCCTCAAAAAACCCCCCAACTTAAATCACTTGAGATAAGTTGGGTGTTGTCTTAAGGTTGCAAATCTCTTGTTTGCTCCTCCAGCTGGAGCTGTTAATTCAGAACAATTAACACGCCATTTAAAACAGAGAGGAAACATATGGAGGCGGTCCCAGGGAAAAGAGCCTGTTTGGGATGGAGAGACCCGGCGTTTGCAAAATCAGATGGATAACCCCAGTTTGTCTTTCTTTTCTGATCCTGGCAGGCGTTGTGGGGAATTAGACGAGATACAAGCAAGAAATTTTTGACAATGAGGGTGGTGTAACCCTGGCCCAGGTTGCCCAGAGAGGTGCTCGATGCCCCATCCCTGGGAACATCCCAGGTCAGGCTGGACGGGGCTCTGAGCAACCTGCTCGAGTTGAAGATGTCCCTGCTCACGGCAGGGATTTGGACTAGATGGCCTTCAAAGGTCCCTTCCAACCCAAACTATTCTACAATTCGGTGATTCTGTGACATTAATACTTGGGACTTTATCCCCTCAAGACCCCTGTTGAGCACTGAGTGATGCTCAAAGCAAGAGCCAACTGGGTCTCTAGACCCAACTGGAAATAAAGTGCTGACGTTCATTGCTGGGATGGATTCACCATGGAGACAGTGCTCTCACTACCCCGTCCATCCTTAAAATATTTCTTCTTGATGAAGATAATGAATCCTAAAGTGAATCCTAAAATAATGCCTAGTCTTTTTGATGAGCCTCCTTTGCAGTGCCACGAAACACCGCTCGGGCTCCATCCTTTAAGCCTGTTTGCAGGATCGTTTTGGGTACCTGCCATCTATTTTCTCAGGTTGCCTTTTTTTTTGATGCAGGTGATGCAGAAGAACAAAAGCCTAAATCTGGAAATAAAACCCAAAACACTCCAGTGGTGGGTGGGCTCAACTGCTTAACATAGTTCTGGGCCAAGGAGCAGGGAGGCGAGCTCCTTGCTTTTGCATAGGACATAAAGTTTTCTATTATACTTTTATGGGAGGCTTTATAAAATATTGCAACAGTGGAATATGTTGCATTTTTGCAGCCCAGTGGTGGCTTACTTCCTTCCATCCTTGCATCCATGCCTCTTTCCTTGCATCTGTGCATCCATGCGTCTGTTCATCCTTGCATCCATTCATCCATGCATCCATCATTTTTGGTCATGTACCTCTGGCCATAATTGCACACAAATTTTATTAAAAGCACCCAAGAATTTGTTTTTTGTGTGAAAAAAACCCACAAATCCAAATATTTTCCCCTGAACCTTTATAGGAATCATCATGGCCCAATATGCAGCAGCTTTTTGCATCCCCCCAAATGATGGAAAAATGTGCTTTTTCGCCCCAAAGCTAGCACTAGGATTTCAGTTTTGGGGACCTCTGCGGCATGAGCCCCACGAAACCTGTGGCCGCCTGAGCGGCGGAAGCCAAGCAGGTCGTCTTTAAGAGCTTTTTCTGCAAACCCTTTCCCATTATTCCCCCATCCGAGGATGGATGGAGGCAGCATCGGCAAATCTGAATAACTAATCAGAGTCCTCATTAACCCCCTGCAGAGATGCTCAAACATTCACTTTGCTGTTTGTGAAGCAGAAAAAAAAAAAAAAAAGGAAAAGGGAAAAAAACCCCCATAACCCACCCTGCATTAAAATTGATGTGTTATTAATCCCACTGTTCCAGACCTCATGGGTACCGAATTTTCCTCCATCTCGCCCGAGGCCAGACAGTGTGGTGCAGCTTCTGTGGGGCACCTCGACTTTCCATTATTTATCAGCGCGGTGTAGGGAGGCTGCTTTTGTTCCCCGGGCCCAGATGTGCGCACATGTGTATGTCCAGGGGTAGGGGTGTCCGGTATTTCCATACGTGCCCCCTTTGGATAGTGCAAATCGGCTGTAGCGGGGCTCCACCAATGGACTCGTCTCTCCCAGACCACGCTTTGCAGCAGAAATGCAGAAATACGGCGTGGTGACGGGCACGTCTTAAATCTTTTCACTCTGAGCAAGGACGGGGTTAGCGCATCACCGGGTTTGACTTGCGGGACTGGGGAGGTGGAAGGAGGGAAATGCCGCATTGCTCTCCGCACCTCCGAGCATCCCCACCTTCCAGCCCCAGCCCCTGCGCAGCGGCTGGAGATGCTGCGGCAACTGCGCCATGGGGGGAAAAAAGCCCCGCAAATCCAAGGGCTTTTTGCAACGGTCCTCGGTGCAGATGGCACGGGTGTTGCCGAGGTGCTTGGAGAGTCGCGATCGCCCCTTGGAGCTCCTTAAAGAGTTAAACTGAAATCTGAGCTTTGATTTCTGCATTTACACTATTTTTCAGGAGTACAAGGGTTTCTTTGGTTTTCCCCCTGGGTGCAGTTTGGGGCCAGCACAGCTTGCTCCTGGGCGTAGAGTGGGGTATAAAAATAATCCAGTAAAACCCAGCAGCGTTATTAGGGATTTCAGCATTTGTGGTTTCCACTTCCATCAGAGGAGCTGGCATTAAATTTATTAAAAAATGATAGTCACAATTAAATAGCATTGATATGATGAGGTTGGAAGCATCGTGATCTGCTTACGTTGGAAACAAGGTGACATGCTGGGAAAAGCCTTCTTGCTTTAAAATCCTAGACTTTTTGCAAAAATCCTGGATTTTCTTTTGCTAAATGTCAGCTTTATTAGCATTCCCTTACACTTAATTAACTCTTTATTAACAGGGTTGCCCTTGGATTTTTGCAACCTGGGTACAGGCTGAGGTCCCAGGATGCTGGGTTCCCATCTCTGCCATTGGATGTTATTCAGGTCAAGTAGGCCAGGATTTAGGGCATTTTGGGGGATTGATGTTTTGTCATAAATGATGTCTCAGTGATGACTCTCAGGCAGCTGCTCCATGCAACCAGTGAGTGCCTGGGACACTGTGTATGTTGCTGGCTTGCATCGCCTGCAGTGGAGCGTCTTGAAGGAAGCATCTCCTCCATTCCCTTTCGCGTCAGGACGACTTCAAAGGCCCCCGCTAAACTTCAAAGGATGCTTTTTGAAGTCGCTAGAAGTGTGCGCTGGCTCAAAAAAAGACTTATCTCCCTCTCCACGGGTGTTGAGGGAGATGTCCCTGGTGGGGTTGGCTCTTGGTGCTCTTCATGATGGGGACAAAAATGGCATCTTCTGTGCAGAAGTTGTAAAAGTTGTACAAATATTTTTGTCCTACATGCATGCAGCATCCAAGACCTCAGCCCTGATCACCTCCAAGGATGAAAATCAGTCTGCTAGAGCACTTTTAGCACAGGCAGATCCTGATTTAGCTGCTCCTTTTCCTCCAGTCTTCATGTTTTATTTACACAGCAAGCCCAGACGACAAAAGTCTCTCCCGTGGGACTGAAAAAATTCTTTACAGGGAGGAAGGATTGCTGCAAAACATGAGCTTTTTCATCATGTTGTCAGAACAAATCCAATGCAAATCAAGTCCTGGGTCCTCGATGTGTATTTGGCGTCAGCCTAAGCATGCTCCTCCAAGGCACAAGCCCGTAGGATTTTTTTATTCTTGATCATAAATACCATTAATATTTCAGCTGCTGCTGCGGGTGGAAGAGTTTTGGACTCAAGCCCCTTCTGAGCATTTAGCATAACCCAGATTAGGTCTCAACCTAATGGCTTGCCCAAGAAGTCAAGAAACATCTTGACCTTTCTTCCCTTTCACAAAGTTTTCCAAGTTTGGGGATTTCTGCCCCATTTTGCCCTGAAATCACCCAGTTGCTTCCATATCTATCCTTGACCAATGGCCTCGGTTGATGTCCAGTTTTTCAGAAATGGCACTTCTTATGCAAGCTTCCCTATATAAGCTCTGTCTTTTGGACCCATACTCTTGGCTGCGTTGATGGATACAGTCTGTGAGGGCACAAAAATTCGAGTATTGTTACTGCAAGGGGGTTGGGACGGAATTAAAACCAGGGGAGATGGTTCTCATGGGTCTCCCATATGGCCTTACCATGCAAGGCATAGCTCTCTGCAGATGAGAGATGCATCTCATAGCAGAGATGCGTCCCTCAGATGTGCCTTGGAGATCTGAGGAGCTCCCTGGAGGTGGTGTGCATTGTGGTAGATATATCAACTGTATATTGGGGATCTGAGCAACTCCCTGGAGGTGATGTGTATCCAGATGCATATATCAGATGTACATTGGAATCTGAGCAGCTCAGCGGATCAAAGTGTGTGTATATATATACACACTAGACACATATCAGCAATCTGAGGAGCTCTGTACCAGCTTATATATATCAAGGTAGATGTATCAGATGCATATTGAAGATCTGAGGAGCTTTCTAGAGGTGATGGGTATCAAGGGACATATATCAGATATATATTGGAGATCTGAGGAGCTCTCTGGAGGTGATGTATATCGTGGTAGATGTATCAGATATATAATGATGTGAGTTCCACTCAGGTGACATATATCAGAGATGTATATGTCAGATGTATATTGGTGAGGAGCTGTCTGGACGTGATTTATATCAAGGTAGATAGATGTATACTGAAGATCTGAGGAGCTCGACAGATTATGTGTATCAAGGGACATATATCAGACATATATTGGAGATCTGAGGAGCTCTCTACCAGGTGATATATATCAAGGTAGATATATCAGACATATATGGGAGATCTCAGCTGATGTTTATCACCTGATACAGAGGTAATATCCGGAGGTGATGTATATTGAGAGACGTTCATCAGATGTGTATTGGAGATCAGAGGGGCTCACTAGAGGTGATGTATATTCAGAGATCGGGTGAATTTTCTCTCTTTTATTCTTTTTTTTGCAGTCAAACACAAAACGCCTCCGTGGCTGTGCTGATCTTTGCTCAGCTCATCTTCGTTTTTCTGCTGGATCTGCTTAGATGGGTCTAGAAATCCCAACCTCAACCTCTGTAAAGGCCAGATCCTCGGTAGATGCAGCATCATCTCTAACATCTGTGTGGACTTTTGCTCATTAAATAACAGCTGGCAGCTCCCCTGTTTTTGAGTGAACGGCTCTTCCCTGGTTCGCGCCGTCTGAGCCTGGGTATAAAAGCACATTTACACCCAAGCGAAGATTGTAATTAGCCAGGGCGATGGCGACAGCCGGTGCGAAACGGGGACACGGCCAGTGGCAGTGCTGCTTCATTGCTTTTCCCCTTTTTTCTGTTTTTCAGACCCGGATTGTACGGCTAACCCCCAGTGACATCCCGTGCCGGGGATTCGCCACCCTCCGGGAGCCAAAAAGGACGGGACGAGACTACGTCACCCTTCGTCCTTTGCAGATAGACTGGCAACGAGCGCGCCTCTGTTTTCTGGGCACATCTTGGTTTGACCTCTAAAAATCTGATTTATTTTTTGTCCTTCCTTGGAGATCTTCAAACCTGCCAAGGCAAAACCCTGGGGGTCTGATCTAGCTCACCGTCAGCCCTGCTTTGTCCTCCAAGGTGGTATTCCGACCTAAGTTTTCCTTGATTCCTCCTATTTTCCCCACTATCCCGCAAAAAAAATGCATTAAGAGCAGACTAGCCCACCATCAGCTTCACTGATGCCACTGAAAGCCCTTCCCTAGCGCAGAAAGCTTCATCCTCTGCTTAACATTTTGCCTTCTTGTTCCATCATTTTTTCTCAATATTCAAATATTTCATCCTTTGCTTTCCCAGGCTGTGATCCCTACCCAGAAAAATCTTGTTTTCGGGGCGGCGGGAGGACGCTTGCAGGGCAGCGGCTCCCTGAGCACCCCCAAACGGTAAGGCTGCTTCACTTTATATTAATTAGGTAATTATATATATTAATTGCGCAATTAGATATATTAATCGAGTGGAATGTGGTGAGTCGTGACCTCAGTGGGTCTTTATTTGGGGGAATTTCTGCTTTTTTCTGCTACACCCCAATTATATCACCCCTTCTCTAAATGCGGTGAGCATTTAAGGGGTAATTATACTTTTTTGCTGTGTTTTCTTTTGTTTTTCGGAAATCAGACTGTGCAGGGAGTCTTGATTTAAAGCTCAAGTGTTGATAACATGTTGTTAAGAGCCCTGCAAGCCATAGCTAGCCTGGAGGAAAACAGAGATATATTTCTGTAAAAGTACCCTGAAATATGGGCTGTTATCACTGTAAAATTTTGGCACACCAGTAGGATGTGGAGAAATGGTCACCGGCTAAAAATAACTGAAACGCAGAGCTTAAAATAAGATGTACATGAAACCAAGGGTCTCGCAGTCCTTTAGTCAACCCCGATTGCTAAAATTAGCGATTGATCTGTGCCAAAACCGTAGGCACACGGCAGGTGACAAAGAAAATAAAACCCTGTTGGCGGCAACTTTCCTCCTAAAGGAGCAAAGAGAAACCTCTGGTCACTGAAAATGGAGGTGCTGTCTTCAGTTTGTGCAAATGTCCTGAAAAAGTGCCTGATTTCTTCCTAAAATGGTGATATTAAGGGTGGAGGCATCTCAGGGGAAAACCCAAAAGCTTCATTTGGTCCACAGCGCAGCAGAGCATCTTTTCTTTTGAGTCTTGCCTCCTCTGAAAGTCCCTTTTAATAAACAGCAGCCAATAACAGCAGGATTATTTCCCCCAGGGTTCCCTTTCAGCCCTGATTCTTGTCGGTGACCTTCTGTTGACCCAAAAATACCAGGATTAAGGATGTGATGAAGCAGCTGAATTTCTCATTAGTCTGGTTTTGCCCTGTTTCTAATAAAGGTGCAGGTTGGGCTCACCTTGAATCACTTCTCTGGTGGTTTGTGGGGGCTTGTGGTCACCACAAGAGCCTCTTTTTGGGGAGATCCTCCCTGCCTTCATGCCCTCTTTCCAATCAGTATTTTGATGTGAGCTGCCCAGCGCTTACATGGAAGGGCTCGTTGCCCTGCAATGTACTTTGGGCTTGTTGGGTTGTCCCCCTTGGAGCAAAGTGAGCCCATGGAGGATATGAGCACGTGTCTGCGGAGGACGCAAGTACAACCTGGCTTGGGAAGCATCACCAGCAAGAAGGCCAAACCCAACCTATTCAGTAAACTGTGCCAACGTGATCCAGACACATCCCACTAAAGGCACGGAAAGACATGATGATGGGTGACCATCAAATTACTGTCTGGAACAGAAGGCCGGCATTGCTCTAAGTGGTTAATGATAGAAATTATCTATCCCAAAGACAATCTGAGAAATAACTTGGTTCCCCTTGGCCTCTTCCACCTTGAATGTGGGTCCTGCCATTTTCCAGGCACAAAACCATTTTGGCTTTCCTCCTCCTGAAGCCTGTACGTCCACAGAGATGCACTTTCAAGGCCAGGTCGTACCTCTTGCTGCTGTGCAAAAAAAGTTGCAAAGACAATTTGGCACATCTGTCTCATACCATAAACACTTCCCACTTGTGTTTTGTCCCCAATTTCCTCATTGTGTTGAGTTCAGACCAAGCTGAACTTAGGGTCTACCATTCAAAGTAACGGAGAAGACAGTGTCATTAAGCATAATTAAAGGAGTTCAAGCTCTTTGTTACTCCCTAGCTATCTGGAGTTTGTATAAATGACTGTGTCATGTCTCAAACCAGTCTTTTGTCATTGAGGCTGGAAATATGGCAAAAAAATTGCTTTCAAATGGGCAAATGAAAGATGTTTAAATTGGGTAATTAATCTAGCAGCTCTCATTGCAATCTTCAGTGTCTCGGCTCAGGGCTTGGATGGGGACAACTGCCTGCTTGATACCAGGAAGCCTGGCATGCCTCAAGGAAAACCTTATTTTTGACTTCTGGTTTGTAGGGTCATCGCTCATTGTGAATTTTGCATTTAAAAAGGAAATCCAGGGGAGAGGTAAGACTGGGAGGAGCCAGAGAGCTGCAAGAGAGGGATGCGAAGCAGAAACTCATTGAGTTGGGAGCTCTGATTTATCTGCCATATGGGAAAGAGGAAAACAGCCGGCTCCAGAGGGATTTCTTTCCCTCTCCCGAAGGGAAAATTTGCAAGCGTGTTAGCAGGATGTAGCAAGAAACGAGGCAGATTTAAGGGAGGAGAGGGTTTATTAGGTGTGCTGCGGAATTGCTCAGATTTTGGCGCTTCCCATGGGTGTGGAAATCTTTGCACGCTCCCGTGCACGTCTCGCCCGTGTTTCTGCAGTTGGATTAGGTCTCCTGTTTTTAGCCCAATTTCTGCAAGCCCAGCAAAAAGCAGGTTTCCATTTCGACCAATTCCTGCAAGCCTACCAAAAAGCAGATTTCCATTTGGGTTTACCTGGTGCATTTACATGTGCAGGTGTTGGGAGATTTGCATGAAGCCTGTAGGCTTTGATTTGAAAAATAAACACCCCAAAAAGGCATTATTAAAAATTTCATTGTTGCTCATGGTGTGTTTATGGGCTACAGTGATGGTTGCAAAAAGTCGTTGCATAGTTTATGGACTCATAGAATGGTTTGGGTGGGAAGGGACCTTTAGTGGTCATCTAGTCCAACCCTCCTGCCATGGACGGGGTAGTGACAGCACTCTCTCAATGGTGAATCCATCCCAGCCATGAACGTCAGCACTTTATTTCCAGTTGGGTCTAGAGACCCAGTTGGCTCTTGCTTTGAGCATCACTCAGTGCTCAACAGGGGTCTTGAGGGGATAAAGTCCCAAGTATTAATGTCACAGAATCACCGAATTGTAGAATAGTTTGGGTTGGAAGGGACCTTTGAAGGCCATCTAGTCCAAATCCCTGCCATGGGCAGGGACATCTTCAACTCGAGCAGGTTGCTCAGAGCCCCGTCCAGCCTGACCTGGGATTTCCCAGGGATGGGGCATCGAGCACCTCTCTGGGCAGCCTGGGCCAGGGTTTCACCATCCTCATTGTCAAAAGTATCTTCTTTATATCTAGTCTGAATCTGACCTCTTTTAGCTTAAAAACAGTAACCCTTTTTCTATCGCTACAGGCCCTGCTAAACAGTCTGTCCCCATCTTTCTCCTCAGCCCCTCCAAGCCCTGGCAGCTGCAGGAAGGTCTCCCCGGAGCCTTCTCTGCTCCAGGCTGAGCCCCCCCAGCTCTCCCAGCCTGTTCTCCCAGCAGAGCTGTTCCAGCCCTCGGAGCGTTGCTGGGGCCTCCTCTGGCCCCGCTCCAGCAGGTCTGTGTCTCTCCTGTGCCGAGGGCTCCAGAGCTGGACGCAGCACTGCAGGGGGGTCTCCCCAGAGCGGGGCAGAGGGGCAGAACCCCCTCCCTCGCCCCGCTGGCCACGCGGCTTTGGGGGCAGCCCAGGACATGGTTGGCTTCTGGGCTGCGAGCGCACGTTGCTGGCTCATATCCAGTTTGTGGTGGGATCTTTGCTGGAATCGTTGGCATGCCTCTACGTTGAGGCTGTGGTTGGGTTTTGCACTGGTGTTGGTCTGATTTGCACTTTGCAATACTTGCGCTGGCTGAGAAATTGGTGAAGGACTGCAGTTGTCAGTTTGGGATGGAAAAATGTGGCTGATGGTTAATTTTTTGCTGAGCAAGACTGTTTTTGAGCATGTTCCTTCTCAGCTGCCCGTTGTTGAAGCAACAACTTTGCCTTTGCCTTTGCTGGTGGGATGGAAGACATCTAAAACCCACAAATCTCCCATTTTCCCACCATGTTGTTCATCCCAGACCCACACTTAAGTCTCTTCTTCCAGCCCATCTCTCCAAAACTCATCACATTCAGTCACTGTCATCTTTGTCCTCCAAGAAGCTCTTCTGAACCTGTCTGGGACCCTGGGGATGAGGCCTTCCCATTGCGGGACTGGTGTGGGATTGAGGTTTGGTGTTTGTGTGATGGAAATGTGGACATGCAGCGATTCCTCTCTCGTGAGATTAGCAGGATGCAATGGAAAACGAAGAGCACAAGGCAAGGTTTGAAAGCATCGGGCAAGATTTTGATCATAAGTTATTCACAGTTAATTGCTCGCAGCGAAGAACTATTGGAAAATTAATCCACTCTCTATTTTTTGCAAGCACTCCCAAGGCAATCGGAAACTTTTCCTAGACAATTTTTGTCCAGCAAGAGGAAGTTTGCACATTTTTTAAATTCCTCAGCTAGGTTTCACTTCAAAGCTTTTCGATTTGCCCTCCAAAAAAATTAACAATTTGCTCTTTTGGGAACTTTTGTTGGGCTGGGGACTGGATTGCACAAAATGCAAGTATTTTCAGATTACTTTGAAGAAGCTTCTTTGATGTTTCCCTGTGCCAGTTTGTTTTGGAAGGTGCTTTAATGATCTCCCTCTATAAAAATAACACTTTAAAATGTATGTAGGTATCTCAGCTCTCCACTGAAAAAAAAAGAACAAAGTTGTTTAATGCTGCCGTTCAAGGTACATTAACCTTGTCTACTAAAGCTCTGACTGGCTCTTGCAGGTTTTATTCTCGTGTTTATGTTGCAGAGATATCCCTGGAGCCTTTTAGGGATGGGTATCTTCAGAGAGTAGAGAAATATTTAGCGGTAATTGTTGTTCTCATCGGAAATTCACTGTAGCAGCTCCCCACTTTCTATGGAGCTGGAGTTGGGAGGAGGATTTGCAAATATTAAATACATAAATGCAAATATTAAATAAATAAGTTCTGTTTTCCCCTGCACCCAGGGGCAATGTCCCATCCAGTGACAAACCAAACTGGTGCTTGGCAAGAGCTTTTTGGCATTGTCCAACATGTCATTTCCCTCTCCCTTTTAGCCCAGTGCTTATGGGGACTGAGAGATTTTTTTAGGAAAAAAACAGGAAAGGGGTTTGCTCTGGTCCAGGGTTTATCCTGCAGAAATATCGAATCTCCATGTGCTTTAGCCTGTGGTTGTAGCAGAAGCACAGACTCCTTTTTTTATTGGGAAATAACTTGCTAACTGGATGCCGGGAAGGGTACAAAGGTCAGCGTTTAGGGAACCAGCATCTTGGCCAAGAGCAGAGGATGCTTCCAGTGCAAAAACCCTCCTGGGTTTGGAAAGAGGAAATTTGTCTAGCAAATATTCCTAAGAAAATTAAAAATATTTGGTGGCCCAGTAGTATTTCTAGCACAATCGCTCCTGATATCCTCAGATGCATCACTTGGAAGCAACCTCAAATGTGAGAAATGACCTAGAATGGGCAATGTCTTGAGAACCAGGATTTTTCCCTATTTTTGACCATTTAATGGCATCAAGCGTGTTTTTAGTGAGCGCAGGGTCGCGTAAGTTGGTAAAAAGCAGGCAGAAATGGTGAAGGTTGGTGGACAGAAATGAGACGTTCAAGAGCGAGAGGGTCACTCTTGATTCACTTTATGGCCAATGAAGAGTCGGCATCACCACTGAGGGTGAACCTGTCCTTGCTGGCAGTTCAGAGAGAGATGTATTGTCCTCTGGAGGTGCCTCTCCCTTCCCCCTCAGCTATATTTCTTCATTTTAACTTAGATATATGCATATAATGGATGCATATATCATAAACTTCAGCATGCACAAGCCCTCCATGAAGACAGTGCATAAAAAACTTGCAGCCCACTGTGGAGCGAGCATGACTAACACTGCCTCATTGCAAATCTTAAAAAAACTCCCCAAAAACCAAACAACCCTTTCAAATAAAAGGCAATCTTCCCCTAATACAGAAAAATATCTTCCCGTGGCTGGAAAAACATCCTCAAGTATCTCTAATAATTTTGAAACTTTGGGTGGAGAAGAGGAAATGCCTGAAAAGCTGATTTTCTCATTTTTTGTATTGAATCCTCTGTTATCAATTGCATGTTTTGCTGTGGGGGAGAAGCTCCTGAATGAGCTAGAAAAAACGATCCCCACTTTCCCATCGATTTGGTAACAAGAGCTGTACCCTGCAAAGCTAATATTAACATTATCTGCTGAAAACGATAACGTGGAGTCCAACAATGTGATTTTGGGGTTTTTTTTTTGCATTCAGCTCTACTTCTAATATGATTTTATGGCTTTTTTATTAATCAAGGAGGTTGTAGTCACCTGGTCGGTGGTGGACAACTGTCTGCAACACTTTGATTTTTTAAACATTTTAAGGCATCAGTGACTACGCTGAAAAAAAACCCCAACTTCTCCACTTAGTCTTTAATTATTTTTATTTGAAAGAGGACGTAATATATTGCTGGCAGAAAAGTAGCCTATAAATCTGAGACTCTTTTAGGTAGACGCAAGCTCTTCGGGAAATACATTTCCAACTTAATGGCAATATTTCAGCGATAGCTGAAATAATTTTATTTCATGAGGATATTTAGGATACTTTGATCTCAGGTTTCTGCCAAAACCTAAAGTACTGCCGCTTCGGAAATGAAGGAGCCTTTACAGGTTTTATTGCTTACCGTTTCTTTCCTCTGTGCAAACGCCCCATGAGTTGGCAGCAATTCCTGCACTCCTCGGCCACCAGCCCCCCAAAATTCACTCTTTGCCCAAGATTTGATCATTGCCTTGAGCTGATCTGCAAGGGGATGGCAGGGGCTTGGTGATGCTCTGCTCCTTTTGGCATCTGGATGCCTATGGTCAAGACCTAAATTGATTTGGGGGGTTGGGTGGGGGAGAAAAAAAAGGAGAGGATGAATGCATAAAATAAAAAATGTAAAAAATAAGAAAGGATTGGCTGCTGATAAATCCATGGGGCTGACAGCTTTGCACCATTATCCTGAGATTCATGGCCGGCGGCTCCCGCATGAAACACTCGTCCGGTTTTTCCCATGGGTGCCAGGTGCTTCCCTGGATATTTACGGCGCCCGAGTGCATTTGTTCCCCCCGAGATAAATATACCGCTATTGGCAACAGCTGTCTCTCATTTTTATCCTTTTTTTTTCCACATTTGACTATAAGTCCTATTCTCCAAACAAATCAACACCCATAAAGCCGCAATGAACAGCTTGATTTTAGCAGGCTAGATGATATTCAGCAATTAAACTGGGCTCCGGACTGCCATCTTCTGGGAGTATATTCGGCCGAAAAGCTCTCGCCCCGCAATAAATCGCTGCACGCTAGAGGTAGGCTCACTCCCGGCATGAACAATAGACACCAAGCAGGGTTTTTTTTCCCAAAATAGCAATCTTTTATTTTTTTCAGCTTCCCACTGAGACGTCTAGACCGTCACAGGGCTAAATTCTGCTTTTCTCCAGCTGCAGCTATTTCTGCTGGGGAGGTTTCTCCCTTGGTGTTACCCCTCGAGGACATGGATGTTCGCGTGCCTGCAGCTGCGAGCTGAGTTTTGACATTGGACACAGAAGATTTTAAGCCACAAGTTCACTCTGGAGCAGATAATTTTGCCTCCCGCTATTTTGCTGTTGGGGAAAAAAGACGAAAAGCATCATTTTAATCCCATAAATGCAATATCCTTCCTGCCGCAAGAGGTCTGTGTCATGCAAGGACCCAGGCCTACCTTCCCACAGGATTTTGGGTGTGGTCTCTTAATACGCAATTCATGGGTCATCCATACTCATGCAAAGTAAAAAAAAAATAATTTCATGCAAAATAATAAGAGTAGTTGACGATCATCCCGTGCAGACAGCACTTGGCTTTCCGTGTGCATTTCTGCACTCGGTGCCTGGTGGTTCCTGTTGAAGCCCAAAGCCTTGTGGAGAAGACCAGAATATTGTGAGTTTTCCCCCAAACAACTCTGGAGACTGATCCAAAGACCCCAAATGCACCTTGGTTTTTCCTCTACCTTGTGCGAGAGTTTTTCTTCCTGCATGTCACCATTTCATGGCAAAAGCGACGCTGATCCTGTTTTTTGGTAGATCCCCATACAATATCAGAGGACCTCCCGTAACATCTCTAGATGAGAAGCCAGTGGGGAACCCAGCGCAGTGATGGGCATTGCAATGGGGTGAGCCATTTGAGCGATGTCACCTCTTACAAAAATGAGTCGTTGCAGGGAGAAATGCACTTTTGGAGGCTTTGGGGAGATTATGCCAGGTGGCTTTGTGAGTTGGCTCAGTACAGAGCCCAGAGCCTCAGAGAGGACCCAGGACAGGGACTTTTTTGAGGATTTATGCAAGATTATTGGCTTTTCTTTTGGAGCAACCACACAGCTGCAGTGAAATAATAGGAGAGGAGGCACTTCGGGGCAAAGAGTTGCTTTTTGGTTACATTCCTTAACCAGGTCTATCCTTGGGGAAAGCATCCAGCCAAGAACTCCTCTACAAGTTTGTTCCTTCCTGGTGCCCCTTTTTCTTCCCCATCTCCTTGGGGCTTGAAGATACCAGAAAAAGAATCTGTTTTCCCCCCAAAATAACTATGCATTTACAGAAAGCAGAGCAACTTCAAGAGAGGTTGAGGGTGGCATGTCTCAGACTGCCTCCCGGGTTCAAGCATGTCCATACGGGATGTGCAAAATGAGGGTTTGCTCCCCAGTTCAAGTCAAGCAAGCGTTTGGACCTTCTTTCCTCATTTCTGTGCCATGGTGTTGGTCAACTCAACGTAGAAGTCAACTGGTTTGGTCAACTCAATGTAAGAGTCAACTATGTTGGTCAGCTCAACATCAGATACTCAATGTCCCTTCTGGACTGAGCATGCAATGCTTAGGAATGTGACTCCACGGTGGCCAAAGGCAAAGAGATGCATCGTTTGGGCTTTTTTTAGTGTATAATTTCAGAAAATGGAAGGTTTTGCACTTATGACTTTTCTTCCTGTTTCCGAAAAGGAGGAATAACTGGAAAGGGGATGGAAATTCTCATTTAGGCACTGTGGTTATAGGCATAAGGGGTGGAAAGAAAATGCCCTGGGTGCAGCAGGGTTCACAAAAGGGAAAACGAGATTCACCAATGGCAGCCATCATCTCCAAGAGCTCTGCCCTTACCTGGTTGCTCTCCAGAGATCTCCTTATGCAAAATCAAGAATCTCAAATAATCAAATTACGATAAAAGTCGTCAAATCTTCTTGGGTTTCTTCCACTCTGGGTGGTGGAGTGCTGTGCCAGGTTTCTCGTGCAAGAAACATCACCTCTCATTTTTGTCCCTTCTTTTTTCCTTTCCAAGGGGTATTTTGGGGGGGTGATCTCCCTTAATCCAGCAGCATTTCTCCTGCCCACAGGTTCTCGATGTGACTCCCACCCAGGATGCACCATGTCTCCCCGGCACCGGCTCTGACGATGATGGCCACCCAGACGGTGCCCCCTCCTCCCTACCAAGACACCCCACAGGTGAGTGTCCCTCATCACCCATGAGCTCCTCCAGACCCCTTGTGACTCCCAGCTCCTGCATTAATTACCCTGCCTTCCTAAACAATGACTATTATGAAGTATTTCACCCCAAAACGTTCATTTCAGAGACTGGCAAAATTAAAACCCATCTTGACGCAATCTCCAGCATTGAAGGGTTTTGGGTCAAACTATGGGTTTTTTCCCCTTTCTGGCTTATCTTGGGGTTGCGGGGTCTTCTTGGAAAGCCGATGCAGTGGCGTGTTTGCAGCGAGCACGTTAATGAGCTGGAAAGATGAAATGTCTGGCTAAACTGGGATGGGTTTAGCCATAGCAATGGCCTCTTGATTCATTTTTATGGTGTTTTTTGGCAACCTGTGGCACTGAGTAAAGGAGACTTCATCTACAATGTTGCTCTAAGGGGCTGAATAACTTTTCTGAGCAGTGTTATGTAGTTAAGTTATTATAAGAAGAGGGTTTTGTCCAAGAGAAACTCTACTGGAACTCCCCAATGGGCTGAACATGGGGGCTGACATCGGATTTCGGAGACGGTCCTGCACCTCGCAGTCCGTCCTGAGATTTTCTGGGGGGCAAATCCACATCACTTTTCGCCTTTCCCAGCTGCAGTGACCCAATGGGGGTGATCCGAATAGAGCGCTGAACTGGCTCTGTGTTCAAAGCAGCCTTTTTTTTGGGGTTCATATGGGAAATTTTGAGTTTTTCCCTGATTTGCTGCAAATCTTTGCTGCAAAAGCAGAAAAATCTTCCCTCCCAGGAAAAGAAAATCAAGCCTGTTCTCTGCAAGCTAAAATAAATAAATCGACTTTTACACCCCCCCCAAAGCCACCCGGGTCTCCTTTCCGCTCCTCTCCTTTGGTGGGAAAAGGTCACTTCTTGCAAACGACACCTCGGTGGGGTTTTTATGACTCCTCCAACTTCTATGTCATCATTTGCTCGCTTCGCTGCTCCGCTCCGAGAGGGTTTTTTTCCCAATTTTTTTTTTCCCGTGTCGAAACACGCTGCCTTTCTCACTTACGCAGCAGGGAGCCGCGACGCTGTTTTAGTCCTAATGGGCAATTTAAGGGACTTTTGAAATAGCCGAGATTTTCCGCAGCATCCTAGGGAGATGTCCCTCCCTACTTGCCCCATCCCTGTCCCTTATCTGCCCCCCATTTCAATATGTTGAATTTTGGGGACCCTCAGGAGCATCGTTGCCCAAATCTCTCCTTTTTTCCTCTATTGTGGGATTGCTCGAGCATTTTTCCTTCAGTTTAGTGGGTTTGGAGGAAAAGCTGCAGCCAAGAGTTGCTTGCTTGGACTCAATGCTGTGACTGCTATGAGCTTTTCACCTGAAAATTCAGGATTTCGAGGGTTTGGGAAAGCTAATTGCACAAATTTCCTCTCCCCAAAGACGGGGTAGAAATGGGGAGGGACGGCGATAAATAAAAAGAAAATTAATTATGAGAGATACAACCAGGTCCTCATCAACAAGGGAGAAAAGTGCTAAAAGAAGTGTTCTGTGGAGAAAACACAAAAGTGTTTTGTGGAGAAAAGTGCTAAAAAAGGGACTTGGGGGAGCTTTCCATTAATATTTTACTGCAGAAGCTGTGCAAGTGCACAGAAATGTAAGAAATGTGCAAAAATGAAGCAGAAATGATGGGGAAAGCTGCCTTTCAGAGGAAAAAAAAAAATGCTTTAATAATCACCCGGTTTTGCTAAAGGAGTGTAATACAGAGCATCATATGGAGCGTGATCTCATCCACCGAGCCACCCCAACTGCTGAAAATTAAAGAGTCTGCTCAAATATCCGTAATGTTTTCCACAATAAATTAAAATAAAAAGCCAAGGGGAAGTCTGCAGCCATTTCAGTGTCAAAGTGAGCAAAAAAAGGTTGTTTTAAAAATAGGCATTTTCAGCATCAAAAGCTCTGCAAGCAGCTTTGCCCTACCAAAAAAGTGTTTTTATAGGTGGTTACATGAGGGACAAAAATGGAGAATTATAAAAAAAAATATATATATTTTTTTATTATTAAAGTATTAAAAAAAATGGATTAAAAATTGGGTGGAGATGTTGATTTTTCAGTAGGATCAATTAAATCCCCCAACTCCTGGTGTCCTCAGTGCATGCTTGGGCTCAGAACCGCTGCTTTTGGCACGTATGATGGCGGTGGAGAAATTCCACCGAGAAGCGCTAATCAATGTTGCTGATTTAGGAGATATGCTTGACCTGAAGCGCTTCACCATGGATGCTCTCTAGAGTTGACATATTTGGCCGTAGTTTTCAAAAAAACCCAAAGCCAGAGGGATTATCACATTTATGATGTCACATTATGATTTGTGCGGGAAAGCCCCACATCACCTGGTGAGCAGCCGCTGACTCCGGCACAGGATTTTCTTCCTAAAGGAAGCGGAAAAAACAAAAATATAGTAGGAATATAAAGGAATACAACTGGAAGCGATGTGCATTGTCAAACAAGTGGTACCTCAAAAAATTTCTACTTTAACTGGGAGTCTTGCAAAAACATAATGAAATGAAATGGTTTTTTACCTTATTTTTAACACATTTTTTTACGTTTTTTACTTTTTAACATACTTTTTTACATACTTTTAACATCTATTTACATATTTTTACATTTTTACATATTTTTACATATTTTTTTAAACCTTCTTTTGCTTTTTAAACATATTTTTAGATCCTTTTTTACTTTTTTGTTTACATGTTTTTGTTTATGTATTTTTTTCTCCTCCTGCAACTATTTTTGGCCATTTTCTGGAGGGGAAAAAAAAAAAAATCCCTGCCTGCATTTTCTTCAACGCCTGCAACTTTGATACCCAAATCCAGACCCTTTCCCCCCATATTTCCCCATTTTCCCACTACGGAGATGCTCATGCTCCCCAGCCAGAAAGCTGCTGCCTTATTTCTCCTTTCCCAGCCCCACCTGCTCCCTGTAAAGCCATTTTTGGCTGCATTTTTGCCTTCCTCCCTGCCCAGCATCCCTATCCAGCTGCAAATGCATTTGAGCATCCTCTCACTTCTTTTTCCGCCGATTTGGGATTATTTTTATTTATTTTTTATTATTTTCTTCAGTCCAAGGTGAAGTAATGGCTTCCAAACAGCCGCAGAGGAGGCTTTTTTTTGGCGTAATAGCCCAATTAGTTGCAGACTTGGCTGGAAACAGCAAACTTGGCAGGATTTCGGGGCAGGATGCGAAAAGGTCTTCGGCATCCCGGTAAATGAGTGTGACAAGTGAAAAAAAATAAAAAAGGGGAAAAGGGGGGAAAAAAAAAAAAAAAAAAAAAAAAGAAAAAAAGGGGGGGGGGAAGCACCATGTTTCCCCCCAAAAATTAATTTTCAAGGGAGATAATAGGGAGAATAAAGGGAAAAAGAGAAAGGATGGGGAGATATTCAGTGGCATGGCTGGAGCATTGCAAAACCCGCCTGCAGTTTAGTTTCAGATAGAAAATGGGGGGGAAAAAAGAGAAAACGAAACTGCTAGGATAGGAACGGGAAGTGAACCTCAAATTTTCACTAATCTCTTTCGCACTGGGGAAGGGAGGAAGGATGGAAATCAACTTCGGGGGTGGAAATTAAACAACGCTGGGTGAATTCATAGGTGCCGGAGCCAAACTTTGGCGTTATGAACAATGAAGGAGAT
>NW_010544362.1:28498-28740 GCF_000687285.1 Phaethon lepturus
AAAAGGTCAGGCAGGAGATATTAAAGTCAAACATTTTAAAAGCAAAAGGGGCAGCTGTTTTTACCCCGCTCGGGTTTATGCAGCTTTTAAGGGAGGTGAGAAATCTGCTTTTTTCACGCCAAGAACCTGAGTATAAGGGTGAGTTTGGCTGCAGAAGACTGTGGGCATACACATGTATACACATATGTATTTTTATATATATATGAATGTGTATATATAAACACATTTTATTTATATATAAA
>NW_010544363.1:0-17184 GCF_000687285.1 Phaethon lepturus
CAGTTTCTCCAGGAGAATGCTGTGGGAGAATATTTGCACCTTTAAGTGCAGCAGCAGCATCTGCCACCCACAGCAAAATCCCTATTAGCCAACGTAACAAGGTGGTGTCAAAAATTCAATGGAATCTGGATTGCTAAACCCATAGGCATGAAAACATCGTACACCCAGTCCTTTCTGGGGTAGCTTCAAAGACTCTGGTAATGTTGGAACAAAACTGATGATGTAAAAAGACCTTTTTTTTTCCTGTACTGACCTCTTGGTTTGAAATCCAGGCATGGATTTAGAGGAGTAACAGCAAAAAGAAAGCAAGAAGGAAGTTTTCAGCAAATACTCCCATGTAACACCAGGCAGTAGACTTCACACCCCGCTGTTAGAAGTATGCTTTTGCCTTCCATTTCTCCTCGCTGAAGCTGCCCACCGGTCTGAGACGCGCTGCATCAGCTCCAAGCATCTATTATCACCGTGCTGCTAGCTAAATCAAACCACATTCTCCAGGTTTTTTTTGTGAGAACAGTAAAATTTGTCCTGCTTTCACTTATTCCGCAAATACCAAATCCTGGGTTTAGAAGAACCAGGCTCTGAAGTTCAGAGGATGGTCAGTGGTGTGAAGCAGATCCCAGATGGGGAACGACTGCAGTTCTAGCGGCAGCTCGCAAAAGTGACAATTTACAGGAGACAGAAAGATGTCTACAAAGTCACAGTGGTGCAGAAAGAGATTTCTCTTCCAGAACAAGCCATCTACCCCAGTGCTTCATTATTTTTAGGACAGGAAAACCCCTCTAGGATGGAGTTCTTGAGGTGGACTTGAAGACCCTCATTGCAAGTAAGTCTGTGACGACCTATTGTTATGGATGGCATCACGAATTTTTTTCGATTGCTTAAACTGTGAATGAACTAGAAAGAAACTGGATCTCCAGTTATACACTGAGATTCTGAAAACATCCAGAAATAACCAGAAATAAAAGCAAAGGGGAAGCATATTGCCATATGCTGTAATTCTCAGTTCCAGCAGAGTTACTGGAGTCCCACCAGTCAGCACCAGCTGGGAATTAGACCCAACACAGAGCCCAGATGTTATCCCTCTTGCCCAATGCAGGAGCAGGAGATAAAGGCTGCATCAGTTGGGCAATTTCAGACAGATTTCCAACAAAAACTTAGTGACTCTGCTCTCAGGATCCAGCCCACATTGGAGCAGGGAGAGAGATTATCTAACCGCGGAAAATTTTCCCATTTCCAGAAAAGAAGATCACATAAAACGATGACATTCAGAATGACATCTGGTTGTTTAAAGACTGTTCTTTCAATGCTGGACCAGACACTTCTCATAAGATCCAGGTATCGCTCATATCTTGCTTAAGGTTTATGTGCAACTTAAATGATCCATGTGTTTCAGACAAGCAGACACATTTCCAGTATCACTTGAGAACTAATTTGCATGTGCTGGCATGTTCCATGTCAGATATCTGGGCTATTTTTATTAGTTGCCTGCTCATGAAAGTGAGATCAGAAATGGAAATGTCATCTGCTACTTGATACTGATTACCAACTTTCTTGACGTATATTTTCCTCTTAATATATTTCATATGGTTATGAAAAATTGCAGGAAAGCATCCACAGTGTTGTTTAATAAACTGAACAGGCTTTGTTATTTTCATTTTTCCTAAGGGCCGAGGGAGTCCTTTCAGCAATTTCTTCAGTGCTTTTTCCATGATTTCCTTCCAAATTACTGACATTTTGCTGGTATCAAGTTGTCCAGATGCCTTTTTTCCTACCATGGATCTGCCTGGTGAGACTCCTTGCTCGACAGTGTTGATATGTATATGAACTCCAAAATTCTCCTGAATTTTACAGTTTACATGGTATTGTAGTGCTGTATCTAATAAATCACGCATCACCTCATCTGGCATTTCTGCTTCCTAGAGCGCTTCACAACTCATGGGACCAGGAATGATGGCTCAGCAGGATCTGAAAAGATGTTGACGGGACCACTCAGAGCCTAAGCCCCACAGAGGTGGTTCCCAAATTGTCCAAACCAGCTAATGGAGAGCAAGGTGTCTGGGCAATCTCCTGTCCTGACAGAGACGAGATACGGCAGGAATGTGCATCTGGACTGTCCTTCCCACAGCATAGACGTAGGCTAAGAATACACAGTTGTTGCATTAACAAGGATCTGAACAGCTCAAAACCAAAAGGTGAGGGATGTAGCTCCCACCTGCTGTTCAGAGGCATGTTCTGAATGTTGGGTATGGTCCATAAGCATTACCATAGCCATACTCGGAGTTCTCCTGTACGCGGATGACGTTTTGATGCAGTAGCATTCAACACGTTGCCCCAAAGCTGACGATTCCTGCCTCGGTGTCCTGCTCAAAGCCAGAGGTGATCACACAGTGATATCCTGCCCAGATATGAGCCACGCACACCCTCCAGCCTTCATGGTACTCCCCATGGGGCTGTGAGGTAGCTGGGACTCAGAGCACATCAGCATCATGGTTGGTCCTCCAGATTTGTAGCACCCAAAGCCACTGATTGAAAGGAGCAAAGTCTGAGCAAGAGGAGCAGAGGAATCCAAGATGATCCTGATCCTCAGACAGTCCCAAAGGAAAAAAAGAAAGTTGGAAAGAAGCTAGCAATAAAAAATAATAGTAACAAAAAGCATTCCTTTAGCCCCTGTGTGGAGGTTGTTAAAGTACAGCCAAACCTACTGTCATTGAAGATTTGCAGAGCCCTAAACGAAAAGAAAGCTAAAAGGCAAAGAAATACATAAGGAGGAGATTGAATGGCATGTCCAGGGTATTCATTCAAGCCAAGGGACTATCCTAGCGTGTCCTTATTAGCCAAGTAACGTCAACAGAAAGCAGATAAGGTATCACATGAAAACAGGCTGCAGAGGAAACTTAAAGAACAGCCAAGGCATGAAGGCAACCAGCAAAAAAAGGTGTGCATCACAAAGAGGAAACCAACAGATTGGGAGAGAAACAGAAGAGAAATCTCACAAAGCCACCAGAACTGTAACATCCCAGTGAGTGTTTTCA
Organism: Phaethon lepturus; assembly: GCF_000687285.1. Lineage (NCBI taxonomy): Eukaryota > Metazoa > Chordata > Aves > Phaethontiformes > Phaethontidae > Phaethon > Phaethon lepturus. Next base: position 3,033 of record NW_010544363.1, read on the forward strand.
TTAGCAGACCAGGCTGTGCTCTGCCTCAGGGGGCCCATGGAGAGATGTCTGAATGGACTGGTCCTCCAGTGGTGGCACTGTCTGCAGCTCTCTCTATGACAGAGAAGAGGATCTGAGAGGTGACAAAGACAAAACCATGGCCCACAGTTAAGCACAGGCCACATCGCGCAACCCAGGGTGCAAAGGCAGCTCATACTGCTTTGCTATCAGCAGGTCTGCTCTCAGCACAGTAGCTCTCTGGAAGAGCTCAGAGCTTGTACCATGAGTGGCCACCTCCTCAGCTCCACACCAAAATCCTCGTATGGCCAAAAGACACCTGCGGAGCTGGGCTGGGCTAGCAATAGTCCTGCAGACAAGCAGTGTGGCAACCCAAGGCTCCATACATGGAACATCCCACTCTCAGTCATGTACACGCAAGGCATCCAACTCCAGACCATCAGTTAAACACTTCTGCTTTGCTGCACTTGAGTCTCCACCAAACAAATACAAGAAAAATAACCCAAAAGCTCGATCAGAATCAGAAAAAACTTCTGAAGCTTACGAGAGTCCTTGTCATCCTGAATGTATGCAAGAAACAGAGATCATCTTATTTTTATTCATCTGACAGCAAGTAATTTTTTCCAAATGGATGGTTTTTAAGTAGCTGTCACAATCCCAAATTAACTCACAACGCATGATCTATAAAACTAGGCAGATAAATCATTGAAGACGCCAGCCACGGTCTCAATGGAAAGAGAAATGAATCCACAATATTTTTTCATCGATGAGTTCTGAGGTCCGGTGAGATGAGGGGTAGCCAAAAAAACCACTGTCCTGACAGCTAAATAAATATATTCTTCCTTTTCCAGTTACCAAAATTCAGATGGGGTTTTGTTTTCCTTTGTAACCTTGTTAATTTACCATTAAAAATCACTGCCAATCATGAAAACATCATGCAAAGCCTGAATACTGACTGAATTTGAAAGGATCTCAAAATTAGAGGCATTTACAATATGCTGGGATGAAGCTCACTTTGCAAAGTGGAAAAAAAGCACTCCCTAATGAGATTTTACTATTTTTTATGAGTGTATAGGTGATGGGAGGTGTGGGAGATAGATAGCAACACTGTGGATCATCACCTACTCCTCAGTCCCTTAATACCGAGGATGAGGGTGACATGGTGATGAGCTGCTGAGAGGTTTCAGTACATGCTGTCTCAGCACAGACCCTGAAAGATGCAGATCCAAAGCTGCCTTCCCAGGATCCCCTCCAAGTCCTTACCCAGCTGGCAAACTGGGGCTCAGGACGGTTGCATGGTGCCTCTAAGACTGGTCTCTCTGAGCTGTTGAGTGACAACTGTGGAAATCAGAATGACCAAATTCAGTTCTTACGGTGTTTGTTCCTGTCTCAGCAGGAGGAAGCGTTGAAATGTTGGAGTTTTCCATTCCTGAAAGAGGTCAAAAACCTCTGCTGAGACATCTGAGAAGTATTGTTTTAAGAGGAAAACCATAATTATCTGGATCAGCCTGGACTCCTGGTGTAAAAGACGGGTCTTGTACTTCACAGATCCTGGGGGTTGTCTTCTCCCTCAAGGGCAAGGGAGTTCAGGTTGAGTTGGCCTGGCTTTTTGTCATTGTCATTCCAGTCATGAATTACGGTGTCTCAGCCAGAGAAGAGACCGCAGTGCATCACGGATGACGTAGTCTAGTCAGGGTCCATCCAAGAGAAGAGGGGATGAGCCACAGAAGTGACAGCTCCAAGAAGTATCAATGCAGATTGACCCAAAAATGTATCACTTTGCTTCCCAGAGGTGATTTGGAAAGGGAAAGGGGATTTGGTGAAAACAGTGTTTCATCAAAATGTGTTTTGATAGAAAATATCCAGTGTTTGTGTATAATCGGCAATATCCACGCAGACACTTGTCCCAGTGTTGGGCTGAAATGCTTGTCATTGCCTGGTGAAGGCCAATTAAAATGGAGGTCCAGAGCTACAGTTCTGATGTTCCAAAAATATGGGCCAACAGTCAAAAACAGCCCTGGTCACCCTCATTATGCTGCGGTCATGTAAAAAGTAGCCAGAAATTCAGTACCGAGCAGAAACAACTTTTTCTCATGTGTTTGGTTTTTGGGATGAGAAAATCAGTCCAGGAAAGCAGACTTGTGCAAATAAACCATGTTATCCCCAGACCCCCCTGCCGCCTTCTGTCCAACCTGTTGAGCAATCTGAATCCCCAGGTTCCCACCCAGAGGTTTTCCAGAGTTCCACCTAGCCGGGAGCACCAAGTCAAGGAGGTGGTGGGTTCCCAGCTGCAGCCCGGGAGGAGGGCAAAGCCCTGGGCAGCGGTGAAGGTGGGTAACATGGAGCAGCAGTGATGCCGCTTGATCCAGCCCTCAGTGCTTTCTGAAGGAAAACACCAGGCACGAGCCTGGATGAGCCTGGAGAGAGGATGAGGTTCCTCAGGTTAAAGGTAGATGTCTTACCTGAGCAGGTTGTTCACTGATTACGAAGTCCCCAGTGCAACTCATCTGACCTAAACTAAGCCACAGGTTAGGTCAAATAAATAGCTTTTTAAAGGTTCGGTTCCTCTTCATTGAATAAAAAAAAGGGAGCATGAGTGGAGGCAGACACTAGCTTCATGGAAACACAGATAACTAAACAGATCTCTCCACTTAGGAGATGCCCACACATCTCCCCAAACCACAGCAGTCCCCAGAGCCAAACTGGGACCAGCAACTGACTAAAAATTCATTGCATTATGGTTCAAATCTGGAGATCATCATCCCAGACTGTTGACCTGTTCAGGAGACAGAGACCACCTTTTCCTCAATGTATCTGGCCCACTCCAGCACTTTCCTCTGATTTATCTGGGGTAAACCCAGAAGTTCTTTCCTTGTTCACCACCCTGAAAGCTTGTCCCTATGCTTTTATATTCCAGCACACAAAAGGAACGTTTAGATACCTCAGCAGTAAGGGCACTGCAAAGTAACCTCCTCAATAACTCTGCCAAGACCTACATAGGAAAAATGTCATTTCCTATGGGAGAAGAGACTGGACTTTGGCCCTTGTGCAGCGAATCTCACCTGGGAAGGAAACTGGTTTGCACCAGGTTGGATGGAACGTGCCCATTCCTCCCCATCTTGTCTTTCTCTTTGTACAAGTCTAGAGCACTGGCAATGTGGATTAATTACAAGGGAGGGATCGTCCAGGGAGCCAGCCCAGATCCCAGCTCTGCCAGAGGTTTCCTGGCTGATCTCTGACCAAGTGCATGTCACTGTGTCTTCACTCAAGGAGGGATGAGTCTGATGCAGTGAGTCGCAGGAGGAGGAATGCTCTTCTTGGTGGAGTTTTCTGCATAAAGAGTCTCAGTACAGGAGCCATCTCCTGCACCAACAAACCCCACAGCTTTTGAGCCTGCCTGAAATTCCCTCTGTGGCATCCCAGATGTCTGTCTTCAGCCATCAACCATACTGAAAGCCAAAATTATGAGACAGAGTTTTGCTAAGCCCAAATGGAGTCAAACCAGTTATCGGATTAGCCTTTCAGGTCAAAGCACAGAAGTGCAAGAAGCAGAGACAGTAACTCAGCAGCAGCTTGAGCGATCAACAGCCAGAAACAGCAGAGGCTCAGATGATGGTCAAGCACATAAAACACTGATTGTAGCTAAGCAGCAGCTGCCAAGTGACTTCTCCGGTGTAGATGTGCATCCATTAGACCCGAGAAGCAAAGGACTGACCTATCTGTACTGTACATCATCGGTGCATCTCCGAGCAGGCAAGAAATATTGCTGTTAATACCCTAGCACAGACCCAGGGCCAGGTTTCTTGTCTAACTGCCATTAGAACTACAGCCTGAGGTAATCAGATGATTTAATGGTTTAATTGGGTAGTGGCTTCTAACCATTGACCTAGAAGTGCCCTCGATAATCTTCGGATCCACCTACAAACTTTTCAGAGTATTAAAAAGATGAGAAGGTGTATTGCATAGCCCCAAAAGCCTGTTGAGCTGAGTGTCCTGTCTTCAGCAGTTCCCAAAGGCAGACAGAGACCAAACTTAAACTGGACCTAATTATACACAACCTTATGCAAGGATCCCATTAGTCAGCCAACCTGGAGCAAGCCCAAGGCTTCTCCAGCAAGGGAGAGGTCACAGCGCTGTGACTTAAATGAACATGATCCAAGCCCAAAAAGCTGGGATGCTGCAGACAGTCCCTCCAGCCATGAAACCATCTGGGAATCTTCCCTGTCTGATTTGGCAAAAAATGCTCTAGACACTGAGAAAAGGGCGAGAGCTCTGTTCATCTGCCACCTACTTATGGCAAGAAGAGAGGGGCCACGTGCAGCTCCCCTTGTGTGTCCTTCCTGCCGTGAATGCAAAGGGAATCACTCCTGGCAAGGAGATCTCTTGCAAAGGGATCCGCTGACCAGGGCTGCCCTTCCCTGCCTGCCTGCAAAATCTGCAGGGCAATAGGAAAGGAGGCAAATTTCAGAGCATTTGCAGTCAAGTTTGGTGCCCGGCTCCCCCAGGACCTCGCCACTCATCCGAGGCCATCAGCGACACAGGTAGCAAGGCTGGAGCCCCCGAGCCTTGCAAACAGAGTTTCTCAATCCCGACTCGGAATGAAGGGGAGGAGGGAAGCTGAACGAAAATAAATAATTTCTGGCTCCTCTGAATCAAAGCCTGTTACAATCAAAACAGCCTTCCGTCTGCAGCCAATGCCCTGGGGCCTCGTTCGTCAAAAATTATACGTGTGCTAGAAGCCACAGGGAAAGTCTCTTCGACAGAGAAGACCCTTCTGGTGTCAAGGGGAGCTGGGGAATGCTTTCAATCCTCTATCTCTGTCCCAGGCTCTCCTGGAGCTTGTGTGGACTCTTTGTCCGGTGTCCAACCTGGACTGGGTAAATCCTCCAGCTCTTGCTGCAGAGCTCGTAGCAGACCCTGCCCATGGGAATGACGGGCTGCCCAAAGGGAAAGGAGTATAAGGAAATGAGGATTTGGGGGATAAATTGAAATGGGAAGTGGACAAGAGAGCATTGAAGGAGGCTGGCTGGAGAAACCCTCCGCACAAATGCGGGCAAGGAGCCCTGATTTTGGTTTTTCTTAGAGTGGCACAGCGCTACCCATTTCAGGGGAATTATTCCTGATTTACAGCAATATAAACGAGATTTGAAGCAGGTCCTCTGCTTTCAGGAAGCTTATGCACTTAATGTCATCCACCAGCCTGTGTGTGTGTGCATACACGTATAAACACGCATGTATGTACGCACAAGAATACAGCAGTTAAACAAGAAATCAGAAGTCCCCGTACGAGAGGGTGAAGATACCTGGGATTACACCCCCACAAGGCACTGATTTATGCTTAATATCTGGACTAGATGTCTTCCTCTTTTCAAGACAGCAGCTTGCAAGCTCCACTTTTCCTCGAAGCCGTCTAGCAGCTGTCTGCTCAGGGCTGCTTTTACGGCACAGGGACCTGCGAGTGTCCCTGGAACACCGTCTCCTGAAGCAGGATGTCACTTTGTGTAAGAGCTGCGTCCTGGTGCTCCAGGGGATCCTTTCCCACCACGTGCCAGGGCTAGTGGAGCATCTGCATGGAAAGTCGTTTCACAAGGAGGATGGAGCGGCAATTTTGCTGATGCCAGAGACCCCCAGGCGCAGCCAGACCTCCAGAAATTTCAGACAAACCTCCCTGACCCATTGGCTTTGCTAGGAGGTTGGAGAGGAGAGAATACATAGACCAGACTCAGCTACTTGGTATTTCAACTCCCCTTCTCATTCATTCCTTATGTTGCTAATAGAAAGACATCTTTTCTTTGAGCCTGGATATAGCCAAGGTCGTAGCATCTTGTGTGTATAGAGTTTGTTTTGCTTCACCGGGCAAGTCATATTCTGCATTGTGTCCCTCTCTCTTAGCCCTCACGTAACCATACAAAGAGATGCAAATTCAGTCAGACCCCTAATTACGGTGGAAGGGATACTGTAAGAAAAGAAGTGTGAGAAAGCAAGTAGGGAGACGGATCCAATGACATCCAGAGGTGCCTTCCAACCCCAGTCAGTCTGTGATTTTACATCAGTGTAAAACAAAGCCACGAGTGATACCACAGTGCCCACGAGACAGGCACCACCTGTGCAGAATTGCTCAGGAAAGAAGTGGCGAACAAAAACCATTTTCTCTTGGATTCTCCTGCAAGAAGGACATTTAAATAGAGTCAACTGGGTGTTAAAATTGCGATCTGGAAGCAAAAATGCAATAAAGAGAGAAGCTGAGAACAAGCAAGGTGGGAACTGGAGACTGAATAACCTTTAAGTCAGTTACAATAGTCCCCCTTGTCTTGCAGCTGGAGTCTGGCCAGCAAGGTCATGAACAAGAAACTGCTCATTCCCTGTGTGACATATATTATTTCATTACTTGGGTTTATTTAATGTGGCAATAAATTCATGTATCCTACATGACTGGAATGATCTGGGGTCTTGCTTATTATTACTGCCTGACCACTTAAAATTGCTGGTGCAAAGTGAGGAGCCAGCTATAGCCAGATGTCTCACCATCTAGTCAACAGACAGACAGATTCGAAAGATATTCCAGCCTAACGAAGGTACGAAATTCTTACAAGATGAACTTCTCCATGGATTGCAGACAGACACCAAGACTGTTCTCGGTTAAATTATGAGTGGGACTCAAAACAGGACAATTAGTCTCCTTCATTGCCTGATTTGCCTCAAGCCTGCCCTGGTGAGTGCAGGTTATCATGCTTTGCCCAATCCTGCATGCAGATAAAGTCTTATCTGAACACAAGGAAGGAATCTTGACTTTGCAGTCAGTAAAATTCAAAACATTTAAAGTCACAATAATAAGATTTGGGGTATGTACTGTGGAGGATGCATGTTCATCGATACAACTGTTCAACACTCTCCAATTTTTCTGTCGTATCTCAATTGGTACAGGGCCCTCAAAGCTTGGCATAAGTCACGTTAGGAAGGAGGTATGAAATATATTCTTGTACAAGCTTCCAAATATTTAGTGTATCTCTATTCACCTATCGTTTGCAGCATCCATTTTAGTCTGTGCAACATCTGTAGTGATCTGGGATGAGGGAATTATTCTTCCACACATACCTAACAGGATATTCCCGTCCAAATTTAAACTTCTATAGGGCAGAACTCTGTGCCTGCACTGTTTTGTGACTCCCGGTATAGTCACTGGACTTACTTTAAATGCCTGCCTTAGTGTGAAACACCACTCCCTCCACATTGCCTGTAAAGACGTGATGGTCGGTGTGAAGGAGAAGACGTGTACAGGCAACTCTCTGCAGTTCCTAAATCAGACCTGAAACAGACTTATCTGGAGGCATCAAAACTGAGTGGTCAAACAAAATTTCCTAAGAACCAAGCAGAAAAGTTAACTCACCAATAATTTGATGGATCGAGTCCAGCAACTGAAACCCTCCTGATAATACTGACAAGTGGTCCTGTGTTTTATAGACAAAAATGTCATGGAGCTGAAAAAAACATGTCCTATTTATGCTTGAAAAGCAGATGACCTGTGAAATAAGCCCAGTTCCAACTGCAGAGCACAGGGCTGCTCCACACATCACCTACACACAGACGTTTAAATCCAGGACAAGCAGAGGTGTGAAGCATCGTTGCCTCCTCTCCCAGAGCTCTTGACAGTGGTTAGATCGCTTTGCAAAACCTGCTGTGTACCCAGAGCCTTAGGTAAGTCTGATTTAAAAGTTTAAATTTTTTAATTGTTGGTAATCAGTGACTTAAAATGAGCGTTTGATGAAACTTGCTACTTGTACACAAACTTTTCTACTCTACAAGTAAATCAAGTATCTGAGTGCCGATAGCACGAGCCATACATCTAAACAATGGCAGTACAGCTGCTGATAAGGCATTATCAGGGGACATTTTGCCTCCTTTTCCCACCAAAGCCGAGCATGGTGAGGTAAACAGCAGCAGAACATCAGTCCCCGTGCTGCTATGCTTTCTGAACAGCCGGTATCGATGATGGCTAGTTGGTATTGATGAAGATCAATAGGGGTAGCATCCTAGCTAAGATACGTGCCGTTGTCCCCAGGAAGCCTAAAAAACGGCATCCAGGCTTAGTTAGCTCTCTGGGAATTTGCGTATGTTACCACCAGCCCCAGCAGCTTCCTCAGCTCCCAGGCTGAGCAAGAGAGTGAAGACACAGCATGTGGGAGGGCTGCTCTGCCCTCCGCGTCCAGGCGCCTTCGCGCGTCTCAGCACTACCAAGCTTTCCTATCTCAGTGCTGCAGAGCCAACTTCCCTCTCAAACACGCGGATTCGGGTGGGTTACTGCTGGGAAGGAGGGAGCAGTTACTGCCAGAGATGGTTGAAAAGTTATGGGTTTGAGCTCATCTGATTTTCAATATCTGTTACATGGACATCGTTGAGGCAGCAGGTGGGGCAGGACCCTGGCTCGGTGTGGTGAGCACCTCTATGGCGAAACCAGTGTGTCCTGCTGCTCCTGGGTTCTGGGTTTAAGAAGGACTTGGTGGGGTAAAATTCCCCCAGAGCATAGACAATTTGGCCACTTGTGGATTTAAGGATAATAATGTAAAACAAGCAAGAAATCTGGTCTATAAGTCAGGGTAATGCTCTGAGAGACCCAGGGCTTCTAACACTTGCCTGTTGCATGCCCACAAAAGCTCAGGACTTCAGTTTCTTTCCCTGCCTTTACTCCCCTTTTCCTGCTCAGACTGTATGTCGCTTTGGGCTGTTCAGCTATAGTAACAACAACCCCCCATCTTGTTTGGAGACCCCTCCTGCCAGTTGTAATTCTAATGAGGTGTATATATATCCTTACAATAATATCGTATAACGTAATACATCATTATATATTATACTGTTATTCTAAAAATAATAATACACTGTGCAAGACGTGCAGCGCCATGCCAAAATGCTGGCTTTTGGGTTTCCCACAGTATTTTAATGACAGACTGAGTCACACTGATGTTTCAGCTAAAGCAAATTGCGCTATTAGTGCACATTGTCTTCTTCTCACTTGCTAAGTAGAGCTGTCACAACGCTCTGAGCTCAACATCCTTTTGTCCTGAAGCGTAAGTGGATTTAGCACAGGGAGCCATTCCTGGCAAAGGTTTGTGCTCAAGCTTTGCTTTGCTTTTTCTGCTTTTCCAAGTGAAACTTAATCTGCAATCTTCTCTGCTACTTGAAGGATATTATTTGGTGGATGTGGTTTCCAACGTATAGCTCACTGCATGATTTAGGACCTGATCCAAAAGGCAGTAAAAGCCACAGAAAAACTCCTATGAACAACCTTAGCAAGCTTGGAGCGAGCCCGTGGATTGAAAAAGCAAACCTCCCTGGGTGTTGCTGCAGCTTCCCATTCACCAAGAGTAGTCACGGTCTCTTACTCCCACTGACTAGATTAAAGAGAGAAAAACACCTTACAGGAGCTTTTAAAACCTCCGTGTGACAGGAGAGACTGAGTATTTTCTTGCATTTTCCAACTCCAGACTCATCGGTCATAAAGATTCACTCCAAATAGAAAGAGAAGTTGCCGGCTTTATCTTGGAGTCACCAGTCCGTTGCAAGCACAAGGAAAGGTCACATTATTTTGGTCCCATCCCTGTCTCTGTAGACACATACCAGCACGTGCACTCTTCGACTCGCAGGTATCTCAGTTATGCATGCAGAGACACGCTGGCAGCAGTGACATCTGGGACCAATTTTTGGTGCCCCTGTAGCACAATGGAGATCCTGCCAACCCGCCGGCTTCAACATGGGTGAAAGCGAAGTTTTGACTTTGGAGACCAGTGCTTAATCACATGCATTCTGCCCTTGTTTACTCCAGCATAAAATACAGAATGGTTCTACCTGGGCCTGTGTTGACACAAGCAGAAATGGGATCCAGCCATTTACATACACAGCAGGTTTGCACGGACTCATCACTGACGAAGGACTGGGAAGAAAAAAGCAACCTAACCCTCACGTCCCTTGCAAAAGGGTCATTAAAATTAAATTCCTGCCAAAACATCACTGCGGTGCTTCAGGGATCCAGTTGCACCTCCTAACACGTTACTTAACTGCTCTAAGAGCCTGAGAGGATTTCCGCCAGAGCAGGGTGTATACGACGGGGGAAAAGATGGACTAACCTGGTATTTGTCCCACTCTCTGGCTAAATAAAAGGTGCAGGCAAACACCTTTGGGAGCTGCAAGATCACACTGAGCATGTTCATACTGCGGACTGCAGCATTAGCAAACCTCAACCTTTCCCTTTGCTCATGGCCAAGGAGCCATTCCTTGGCCCGAGGACTGATGGTCTCCAGAAACATTGTTGGTGAAGTTCTTCATGGTGAAGTTCTCCACGGTGCAGGCAAAGGATGGATCCATCCATGGCTGTTGAACACGGTGGTCTGGTGCATCCCACAGCCCTGGGACCCCTATCCCAACTTGCTGCTGGTGCGATACTCTGGGAACCCTGCACTCCTCCGCCTTATTTTTGGTCCCGCTGCCATGGTGGATTACTGGTTTGTGGGGCATCCCAGCCTGATCCACTGAGCCACTGAAGTGTTGTGCTGTGTCCCTCAGCGATGTTCTGCTCTGTTCTCATCCATCGCAGCGGTGCACTCATGTCCTCCAAGGATATTTGGGCACCTGGATGGACCACGGCATTCACTCCTCTGAACTTCTTCGAGAAGGATTTTTCTGGCTCTTCAGCTCTTCAGCTAATTGTCAATAAAGGTGCAAACCAGTTGCTGTAACAGGCTTCTTGTGCCACTTGAGACCCGCTGGACCCCAAGCATCATGACAAAGATAGATGATATGATTACAACACGCCGGAAAAAATAAGGTCTTCCTCCCATTTCCTGCAGGAAACTTCTCGCCATGATACCACGACACAGGACTGCAATACCTAGCAGAGGGACAGAGAGCTGGCAGCAGCCTTGAGCACCGCAGTGACCAGCTCTGCCCAAGCCTGTCTGGACTCAGCTCAAACATCGGACTATAGGGATGTTCAAGCAACACCAGGACTGGAAATATGCAGGCACAGACAAGCCAAATTCAGCCTGGCATCAGTTTTGCCCTGTGAGCGGAGGGGTGCCCTTAAGGCTGTCACGGGTTTCGTATCAGTGTCCTCTTTCACAGTCCTCTGCTGCTGAAAGAGAGGGAGATCGTCCGCACAGGTCATCTGCCCGCACTTTGCTTCATGGTAGCTGTTGCTCTGGCCCAGCCCGGGCTCATTTTGGTGAATAAGATGGGATTTGGCATTGGTAGACATCTCCAACGCCTCTCAATACTCTGGACCTTCTCTACAGCCAAGAGAGACATAGAGAGCAGAGTCAGCAGGATTCCTGAAATAACTCATCCTTCTTTAAACTGATGTCTAAAATACATCAGATGAATCACACCGTCAAGTTGCTTGTTTTTCTTTGTGGAGTATAAACAGAGCCCAGGGTGACAGCTCAGCTGGACGTATCTGCTTGTGGACATCTCCAGAGAGGTGATGCGGGTTGCACACAGACTGTCACACAAGATTTACACACACCATTTCCTTCAGAATAAACTTTTTTTTTTCTTTTTTTTCCGTACTAGACTGAGAGACACCAGTTAATGGTGAGCGTGCTGGAAGCGATCTAATACTCGGTGCTTCAGAGCTTGCATCAGCCTTTGACTTTTGGAAGCCAGGATGAGATTTAATCCAAGATGCAAATTATCTTGCTGCTTTTTTTTCCAGTGCTTTTGTGTCCTGTCAGAGACACAAAAACACAGGTCAGATCCATGATGTTTGTTCCTCTCTCATCCCAGGTAAATCAAAGTTCTTCACGTTGGAAGCCCTGAGCTGATCTGGAGAACGGAAAAACCTGGCAATGCGCAGTGTTGTAGCTGGTTTGTGCCTGCGATGAGTCTGGTTTTCCTTCTTGTTTTCCCCCTCCACAGGGATGACGTTGCCCTTCTTGCCATGGACAACAGTATCTGAAGCTTCACAAGTCTCCAGACACAAGACCTCACACTTTCTAAGCGGCAGCACCAGGACTAGACTCTGCATGAAGGATTCTCAGGTTTCCGTTTTAATCAAGATCTTCTGTATTCCTGGAAAATATATTTTTACTCCAAGAGGAATATGGGATTTATTTGCCAAATGCCCAAAGGTACAATTCAGCATTGAACTAGTGCCTACAACATTTCAGTTTAACAAGATGCTGCAGTAGTCTGAGCAGCAGAGCAAAGAGAAAGAAGAAATCCAGCCTTCAGTGATGTTCCATTTGACTGTTGTAATCTTGTAATGCGGGACAATAAAAAGCCAGGCGTTTTGGAGACTGGAGCTCTACTGAGGTGGGAGCTGCCCACACTCGCCTGCCTTCAGGAGGCTTTTCCTCTAAATCAGACACAGGGAATGGATGCTTGACCCCAAAGAGAGACGGTTTGCTGTGTTGGGCTACCTAGTTTCTTCCGCTGGGCTACAACAGCGAGTGTGGGTTGGACTCTCCCTTGGCATGGCTGTGGGATCCATTACCCCACAGACGGCAGGACCAGCCTATCCTGAAGTAATCCCTCCTGCCGCCTTCCCAGGCTCCTTTCAAAGAGACATGGGTGACATTTCCCAGAGAGTCCTAAATTCATCCAAAATGGGGAAACTCTGGTGGACGGGCTTGAATTCATTGAGTGACTTAGCTTAAAAATCAGTGTGCCAAGCCCTGAAAATTCCAAAATACCTTATTTCTAAAAGGTGAATTTTTGCTTAAACAATTTTGAAACAGCATTTTCCACTTTCTGTTTCTGAAATGGTAATTATTTAGATTTTTCTAGGAGAGATTGGATTTATGAATAGTGAACTAAACCTAAAACAGCACAAAATGTTTTAGGGTTTTGGTGTTTTTTTTTCAGGATGAGTGAAATGTTTCAAGTTGATCTGAAATTAAACGTTTTGTGGATTGGTTATCTTGGGAAAACAGCACGATACTGAACATCCCGGAAAACACCCCAGGTCAGGTTGGACAGGGCTCTGAGCAACCTGCTCTGACTGAAGATGTTGCTGCTCATGGCAAGAGTTGGAGTAGATGGGCCTTACAGGTCCCTTCCCACCCAAACCATTCCAGGATTCTGTGATTCTAAGAAGGCACATTGTCAGAAAAGACGGATCCTCCAAGGCTCCTCGCTTAGGAGCCGTCTATCTCAGTCCTTTGTCATCTCCTCTCAACACTTGCAGGGAAATATCGATGGGATATTTCACAGGGACAGGACAAGGGGCTTCACTTCAATATCCACTAAAGGTATTTCCAACACTTCCTTTCAATTCGAATCAGCACACAATCAGGAGCCAAAGGCATTAGGATTATCACTGAATGCACTGTATTTAAATATATGTGCATACATGTTTTCAAGACATTAGGAAGCAGAGAAACCCAAGAGGAGCTGGTGTGCCTCAGAGGTGGAAGTCAAAGTACAGCAAGCGAGTGAATCGGAGGACAAGCGAAGCACCAGGCATATCTATTGCTTGCCTGGTCTCTGCTTCTAAGAATCAAGAGAAATGTCTCTTGTGCCCCAAAGTCTGCACTACCCCGGGGCACGGAGGAGCTTCACAAACCGCCACTGAGATCAAGTTTCATAAAAATATACCTGAACATTGCCTTTCACTTGGGACGCAGGCAATGAGGTTGGACAACTTTCCTTGACCCCATGGGCACGGCAGAGCCCTGTCGAAGCATTCAAGGGGCAAAGCGCTCACGGTGGGCTCTGAGCCTGGGAAAAAAGGAAGATTCAGCCTTTTCTTCCCTTGGCGGTTTATCGGGGTGCGTTATCCTCGCAGACCCAGTCACGCCCCAACGCAGGGGATGCTCGAGTGACGCCGTGTCAGAGGCTGGTGGAACCTCAGTGCACTGAAACGTGTCTGGCAGCGGGACTGTTTTATTGGGGTTTATTCTGGGGTGTCTTCACGTGGGGTGAAGGCCTGATCTGGTCCTACCGCGTGGTTTTGTGCTCCCTTTCCTGCGCCCACCAGCCCAGCCTGGTGGACCAGACTGTGTATCCCCGGCGGGGTGTCCCACCGTCGGCGCGTGCCGCGGCTGGCAGGACAGCCCTTCCCTCTCCTCCAGGCGTCTGAACGTTTCCGAAATATAATTACGGGCACCTGGCAGCTCCTCTCCTGACTCCCCGAGGGTCTTTTTATCAGACCAGCCCAGGGCTGATG
>NW_010544364.1:0-1112 GCF_000687285.1 Phaethon lepturus
CTCTCTCTCTCCCCCTCCCCCCGCCCTTCTTCCCCTTTATCTTGTTAAGTTTAGAAACTTTCACATTCTCTGTTACCTACTGGTTAATAAAGCGTAAATAATCACCTCAAAGAGTAGTTGTCACTGCTCTTATTTATCAAGCAGAGGATCACCAAAATTACCTAGCCCGGGCCCCACCAAGCACAACAGGACAGCAGCATCTGCAAACTTACTGAGGGAGCACTCAATCCCCTCATCCAGGTCATCAGTAAAGATATTGAACAAGACCAGCCCCAGAACTGAGCCCTGGGGAACACCGCTTGTGACAGGCCACCAACTGGATTTAGCTCTGTTCACCACAGCTCTCTGGGCTCAGCTGTCCAGCCAGTTCTTTACCCAGCAAAGACTGCACCTGTCTAAGCCACGAGCCACCAGCTTCTCCAGGAGAATGCTGTGGGAGACTGTCAAAGGCTTTACTAAAGTCCAGGCAGACAACATCCACAGCCTTTCCCTCATCCACTAGGTGGGTCACTCAAATGTTTTTTGTAACACCATGCAAGGAAGGTTTCGGTGTTGCCTACTGAATAAAAATTAAAAGTATACATTAAGTTATTCTTTGTTTCTACTGTAACTAATATCAAAGATCAAGAAGTTCTTGGGGCCTGTCATGTGTGGACAGAAGAGCTAGCATTCTTTCAGTAACACCGCAGTCCTGGGTGAGCTCTTTCATGTCAAGTACCTTAAGCAACATTTTCAGATTTAGGAATCAGTAAATTCAAAGGACAAGAACAGCAATTATTTTGAAACAGATCTCATTGTCATAGTTACTCTTTTGTGGAAATATGGTAAAGCATCTAAATCAGATTAGATGGTAATAAATACTAAACAAAAATTAAAACACATTAAAACACTTCATAATCTTATTTACTTCAGAACATTCACCATCCATCTTCTACTAAGGATACTAAATGTATCTTTAAAAAAGGAACAGAGCGTGAGTATGTGTCAAAAAATAAATCAAAGCCTGTCACAGGAACAGAAATGCAAACATTAGAAAAAAACATTTAAGTTTGCATTAAGAAAAACATGACATTGTCCTTAAGGTTTTGGAAATTAATTATAATTATAACATT
>NW_010544365.1:0-2744 GCF_000687285.1 Phaethon lepturus
GCCTGCCCCGCGCTCTGCGGCGCACGGCCCCCGGGCCGAGAGGGGCGTGCCGAACCATGCGGGGCATGTTCTGCCTGTAGAAAGTGAATGAATGGTTTTTACCAGGTTCACGCAGTCGCTATGTGTTTTGACCTGCCAGGAGCTGTTTCAGAGCAAGTGTACCTTTTTTTTTTTTTCTTCTTTTTTTTTCTTTTTTTTTTCTTTTTTTTTTTCTTTTTTTTTTTTCTTTTTTTTTTCCTGCCTAAGCTGTGAATTCCATATCAGGTACTAACAAACATGGTTCATCTCAAAAGAATTCATAATTAACTAAAAGAATTCATAATTGACTTCCACTGCAATTTGTTTGGGTCTTTCTTTGCATAAGATACAAGCTCGGGTGGGAATTTGAAACGCTCTGAAGCGTACACTGTCTTCCGTGTAACTGCTGCTGAGCCTACAGAAAAGCTAACCTGCTGTAACTGCACAGTGTGTGTGTTTGTATATTAGAGATCTCTGACAGACCTGTTTTAATCTTTCTCTTTCTCTTCCTTGTCTTCTTTCTGCATTGGCAGAGCATCTTGGATTTGAATTAAAGGGTATGGAACAACCATTCATTTATTAATCAGAAGCCATTAAAAGCTGCCCACATTATATTTATGGCTTTAATGGGATGATTAAAAAATCAGCTGTTCTGTTCTCTTCCCTGGCACGAAGACAGATGTTTGGATTGGAAAAAAAAAAAACACAAAACAAAGCAAAACACAAAATCAAAACGTAAATGTATAAAAATGCACGTGTATTTTTAGCAGCACTTTTTTCTTTGTTTCAAGCAGCAGCCTGGTGTGTGTGGCGTGACTGGGATGTTACAAGTGCCATACGTCTCCTCATTCAACATGCTTTTGTGTATTTAACTGAAAAGCTGGAGTTTGTGTCCATCCGCAAGGCTGCCGGCAGGCACCGCTTGGGAACGGGCAGGCATTCCAGGAACAGGAAGGCAAGTTTTAGGAAGATCAGGGCTTTTATGGAAATCACCATCCTAGACGCACTAGCCTCCGCTGGATCCTACGAAGGGTTAGGACAAGCTGTGCCGTTCCTCCTGCCAAAGGTTAGCGGCTTATTTCGGTCTTGACTAGGAGGAAATTCTTCCAAGAAAGGCGGCATGAGACGAGTTAGTCTAGAAGACAGCGAGCCCAGGGGAGTCAGTAGTCTCCTGCCTGAAGTGGAGGGTGTACTGCTGAGCATCATGGTGGCAAGCTGAAGTTTGGAAAAAACATTGCAGTAACTTAAGTGCTTTTAAAAAGATCCCCTTTGGGCAATTACCTGCTCCTGCCCAGTTGCTCATAATCATATTATTTTTCTTCCATTCTCTGTGGTCTGTTTTTAGAAATATATCAAGTATCTCTTGAGGAAACACCTGGGAAGTCAAATCCTTGAGGCTAGGTTTCCCTTGAGCGTACAGGTCAGCCACAGGGAGGGTTTGGTCAGATGAGAACAGAGAGATTTATCTTTATCACTTGACTTAAAAACATTGACCCAGCAATGTCAGCCAGAGCAGATCTTCACATGAAGACACTTCTATTCCATTTGCTAGAGGTATAGGGACACCAATCTTTCACTTCTGGATCCTAAATTGTAATCTCGGGTCCCTGAGGTGGAGGGTCATGCACTAGCTGAAGCTGGAGAAACTTTCCTCCTCTGGTTTTCGCATGCCTGATCCGCCGGGATTGGTGTGTATGCCCCAGCAGTTCTTCTCGGCTGCAGAAAACGTGTGCATTTTGTGGTCAGGTGCTTCAGAGAAAGTGGTGCTGCTAATGCTAATACACTTAAATAAACCTTAAAATTGAGGATTTTTGACATCCCTTTTTTGTTGACCTTTTGTCCTTTTCCTCATCCATTCTCAATGTCATCACAGAACCGCACACATCCAGTTCCCAGTCTGCAGTCGTCTCTTCTCTGTCATTCGTCTTTCACTTTCATGCGTTGCTGTGACACCCATGGCTGGACTGTGATTCTGTCGGCATTATGTGGCACCACATGGTTTGTCCATAGTGTTTGCTGCTGTAGAGTGACGATGCTGCTGATGAAGACGTGGTGTTTGTAGAGCATAGAGACACAAATGGACAAGTCCTGCTCCAGGATCTTACCTTCTCATATACAAAATTGTAGTGTGCATTCTCTTATTTTCTTTCTGTCGCTGTTGAGATGGTTTTGTGCAACATGAAGATGCTGTGTTATCGAACATCAACTTTAATGAGACGTTAGGAGCCAAGCTAAATTACTGTCAGCAGGTCATTTAATTTTTAGTTTTGCAGCAGTGATGCACAGCCTCACACTTCACTGCTTCATATAGCAGAGCTGTCAGCTCAAGACAGAGAGGCTAAATTTGCATTTGTGATGAACTGAAATATTCCCCGTGCAATTCAGGTGAAGGTTCAGGACAGTCAGACATGCCAGAGTCAGGGTCCCATACGGACATGATTACCAGAACAGAGGCTGTGATTCGAGCCTTTGGCGAAAAATTTTGTCATGTAGGTTATTAGCTACATGACAAAAAAAAAAAAAAAGTAAAAAAAAAAAAAGTCATCGTTTTGATGGCTTTGCTCTTTCTCCCTCCTCCATGATTCAAAGGGAATGATTTATGTGCTTGGAAAAATAGTCTTTGTAGCAAAAAACATAGCTGGTGAAGAATCTTAGAAAAAATTTGCATGATGGATGGGTCCATGGTGAAAATTGACCTCCTGCCCAGCCTTTTTTTTTTTTTTTTT
>NW_010544365.1:2801-11376 GCF_000687285.1 Phaethon lepturus
AATATTAGTTTTTGCTGGGTAGTAGCAAAATTCTTGCCTTTCATAACGAGGACATGATCCTAGGTGGTTTTCCTGATTCTGATAAAATCTCTGAAACTCCTGTCTGAAGGAAAGAGCTGTACATCTGGTGTGCAGGTCCCAGAAGTGTGCAAGAGCAAGAAAACTTGTCTGCCATGGTTGCTGATGCCTGGAATAATGCATCCGTGCAATGGAAACGCATCGCTGAAGGAGGTCTTTCACCCCAGAGTGAGTTCTTTCCCCATGCCAGCTCCACCAGGTTCCTTGAGTAAAACACGAGGAGTATAAGGTTAGCCAGCACCCAAACCCCCGCTGTGAGCGGGTCCAAGGCCGTACAGGCTCTGACTCTGAGAAGGTGCTGCCGGCTGGCGAAGCTGCTGTGGTGCAGTAACCTTCAGCCCAAGTGAGACCCACGGCTCGTGGTTGCTGGTCCACACCACCATGGAGATGGCGCCAGGGAGCGTCTCACCTGCCCACCGCTCTAGTGAATGGTGGAACATTGCCTTTCTGGCCACTCCACCGGCACCCTGAGCCCCTCATGAAGCCAAAGGCTGGTGCACAAAAAAAACGGAAGCAAGCTCTGCTGATTATGTTTTGCATCTTCATGCCAGGGCTGTCATTCTCGGCCCTCGTTTAGCAAACCTTTCTTCATACCCACTTTGAGAGTTAGAAAGAGAGAAACATTTTTCCTAGCACTTTTTTTTTTTTCCCCAAAATGCTTTTTCTTCCTAAAATGGCAAGCTGAAATTGGTCTAAATATTCAGTTATCATCTGGAATGTTTCATTGCTTCCCCCTTGTTTTTTTGCTAAGTCTCGTCCCAGGGATTTTTGGGACCAGAGGTGTTTCTCTTCTTGTTTTGTATTTCATTGTTTGGTAGCGCTGGGGATACCCTATATTCTCAGTTATCTGGAATGTTTCATTGCTTCCCCCTTGATTTTTTGCTAAAGTCTCGTCCCAGGGATTTCTGGGACCAGAGGTGTTTCTCTTCTTGTTTTGTATTTCATTGTTTGGTAGCGCTGGGGATACCCTATATTCCATTCAAGGTATTTAGTGTGGCATGGCGAACCATGTTGAGCACAGCAACCATGGCACGAGTTTTGTTGCCTAATCTATATGAAAAACTATTTCAATGAATATTAAAGAAGGCACAAACCCCAATAACTTCAACATCAGCACATAGTATGGGGGCACGAGGACATCGTTCGTAGATGCTGAACTAAAATGCTCATGGCAGCAGTGCGCTGAATCCTTCCCTCAGTCATCCAGCTGGAGAACCAAATTGCCTCTGTTGATCTCAGCGGAGATTGCTGGATGTCACCAAGAAGAGCATCTGCTCTGGCGTAGCCACAGAGGAAGAGGTGTCCTTGCCGTGCGATCGCTGCCTAGGTGTCGTTCAGTTACACTCCAAGCGACATCCTAGCGTTTCCTTGGAGCTTTGATTAATGTGGATGAATTACCTCGCTGCCAGCATGATCTGGGTTTTGATGCAAGTGACCGACTTTCCTGGTTTGAAGGGTGGTCCATGACAAATGGTGGTATTTGAGAGAAGCAGCAGCATTGCTGCTTGGACTTTGTGCGTGCATCTGAGTTACCTGGTGCAATGGAATTAATAGCTTCCTAGGGTTTCATTAAAAATCCAAATTGGTTACTGTATTTTAATTACTCCACTCCCTTTCCTTTGTTTGACACGCTATCACTTTTCCATCCTCGTTCTGCTTTTTGACTGTTTTAGGATGTCCCTTTCAGCACCTACATGCTTTGGGGCCTGTTGCTTGGTGGTTTCTACACACCGCCGAGCTCCAGGGCATGCAGCCGCTGCAAGGAAAAGGCATTCTGAGCCCGTCAGAGCAGAGAGCCTGTGACGAGAGCGTCACGGGCCACGCGTGCGCGTGGCGAGCGGGGCGTGCTCGGGCCCTGCCGTGGTAGGCTATTAAGTTACCGAGAAGGGGGGATCTGCTGGAAGGGAGAGGAGGGTCGTGGGGGGGGGTTGAGATTAGTCAGCGAGTTATGCTGTGGGAAAAGAAGCGAAAGCGAGAGGTGTGCTTGGGTACAGAAGGGGTGAGCTACCGAGCGAGGGAGGGCGAAGGTGCAGAGAGACAACAGTAGTGCCGTTCTCTCGAGGGGTGAGTGAGGTTGGGCCGGCTGGTCTCAGGTTTGGGGCAGCTGCTGGAGACGGGCAGTGGATCGGTAGGAGGTCTGACCAAGCCCTGTTCTCCACCTCACCCACACGCAGTGCTGGTTCCTGTGCAGCCAGACGCAGCCCTGGTGCTGGAGCCCATTTGTAACTGATTTCTTTCTCTCCATTTGCAGAAGCGGAAGAGCTCTACCAGAAGAGAGTTTTAACCATCACGGGAATCTGTGTTGCCTTGCTTGTGGTGGGCATCGTCTGTGTGGTAGCTTACTGTAAAACCAAGTGAGTATGGGTGGTTGACAGGCGATAACTGGCCAGAGGTTACTGAGCAGTAGTGTGCATGCTTCATGCTTTCACGCTCTTCACCCAAATGCTATTTTAAGGCGATGCTGTGCTGTGGTATTCCCAAGAAGGTCTCATGAAGGAGGCCAGTGAAGCCATCTTCCAGGCTGTGCCTGAGCAGGATGTTTTCCTGTGACCATTTGCTTATCCCCTGAATCAGCGCCACTTTGCCCAGCCAGGCGATGCTGTGTTACTGGGAGAAGGCGACCCCCAAGCCAGCAGCTCGTCTCCTGACAGGAGAAGCACACTGGGTGGTTGCACAGGAGCCAGGGGCTCAGCTATGTACATTTCAGGGATTTTCAGAGCAATCTTGGTGGAACAAGAGGCTTGGGGACCTCTTTTATGGCCAGCCTTCCCTGCCTGGACAGCACCTTTTCCCCTACTTAGCCTGCACCTCACCTCACTTCAAGGTGCCCCTGGGACACGAGGGGTCTTGTGGAGTGGATGCCCTGCCAGGGGCATGGGTTGGCTTTGCCACTTTGTGCTTAATGCAGGACAGGTCAAGTGTCTTGCCACCAAGGCCAGGCCAGGACCTGCTTCCCCTTTTCCTTCTCCCCGCTCTTCTCTTCTCCTCCGCTCCCAGCGCCACGGTGTCCCTGGCTGCCCTGCATTGTGCTGGGACTTGTCTTGCAAAAGGGGCCACTGGACCCCCAGCTTCCCAAACTGCCCATGATGAGAAATAAATGTTCACTTTTTTGAAAAAGCAGCAGAAGGTGGCAAATGTTGAATTCCTGGTTTCTTCCTGTTTGCAGCTTTCCACAAACACCATTGAAACATCAAGTGTGTCTGAGACTTGCCTTCTCTATCGTGTGTGTCCCTCACGTGTCTCTGGGGGCGGAGTGCCCCGCGAGATAAGTCTTCCTAATGGATTTTTTCCTTTCTGTTTTAAAGGAAACAAAGAAAACAAATGCATAATCATTTACGGCAGAACATGTGCCCTGCCCATCAGAACAGGAGCCTTGCAAATGGACCGAGCCATCCACGTTTGGATCCTGAGGAAATCCAAATGGCCGATGTAAGACCTTTTGTCTCCATCTCCCTGTATGTTACTGAGTGTCTATTTTCCACCAGGGATTTGACGTGGATGTGTATGCTTACACACCCACGTGCACGTGCATGAGGAGCAAAACACTAACAAACTTGAACAAAAAGATAGGATTCTGCATAGAAACATGTCCAAAACCAACAGCTGAAGGGAAATGTGATTTTACTTTGAAGCACAGGGTGAAATTAGGACGCTTGGGACAGACTTGTTCTGATGAACCAAGTGTGATCCTGTTTTCTTCTAAGAGAGATGTTCCCGATGCTTCCTGTTTATTAAGCTATCCTGTCGAGCCCCACTTTGTGGCATGACAAATGCAATCGGCATGGCAGTGGCCGGAGCCGCCACTGTGACCACGTTGTGCTGAAGCATGTCATGGTGATCTGGTCAAGCGCCACGTTAGCCCATACCAAGAGTTGCACCCCGGGCAAGGTGGGATGTCCTGGTGGGGTGCCAGTGTCATGCCAATGAGAACAATCTAAGAATTTAGGACCGGATCTAGAAGGGCGGTTCAGACACACTCGTGACTTCAGCCACATGAGATTCCCGTCAGACTCCATGAGCTCAGTAGGACCATCAACGTGCCTTGCTAGACCAAAGTGTTGAAAGGGGTCAGGAAAAGGGAGGGGCAGGGCAGAGCCAAATGAAAAGAATTACTGATGGAAGTAAGTACAATTCATCAGTTACAAGCTCTGCTAGGGTGACCCTTTGGATGTTAAAATTTATCTAGGTTGAATCCCAGCCATGAAGGAGAGGGGAAAGGGAATTTCTAAGAAACACAGCCCTCTGTCCTCAAAGTACTGACTCCCCCAGAGAGTTTAGTGTCCCAGTGAAAAGCAGTGCTTCTTGTTAGATGAAGGAATAGCTCAGCATAAATATTTGGATTATACCTGGTGTTTCTGTAGGACTCGCATCTCTGGCAGATCTCATGTGGTTGTCCTTTTGCTGGTACTCTGTCATGAGCAGAGGTGTTTTTCTGCTCAGTAGCTGCATGTGGTACCACTGTCCTCTGGGGAACCCCTTGGCTCTTCATACCCCGTGCCATGGCCCTTCTCCAGTGTTCGAAGTACAGGGGCAGAGAAGAGCCTCCAGCCTCCTTGTCCCTTTCCATGGGATGTGCAGCTGCCAGGTTCACTCAGTCCTCATCTGATCTCACCAGAAATAATCAGGCCAGCTGAATTTGGCTGTGGCAGCATTGCCAAGCTGGTAGCTGATCTGTGTGATTCTTCATATTTTACAGTATATTTCTAAGAATGTTTCTGCCACCGAGCATGTGATCCGAAGGGAAACAGAGACAACCTTTTCAGGAAGTCACTCCTGCTCCCCATCTCATCACTGCTCCACAGCCACTCCAACGTCCAGCCAGAGGTGATGTATTCCATTTTCCCCTGAACTTTCTCCGGCTGTTTGCCTTAGGATGCTGTGAGATTCAAAGCCAGTCAAAGTTTTTCCTTTCTCCCTGTTTTCACTTGACCTTTGGCACTACACTGGCATATAGGCCATGTCAACGCTGTGGGTCTTTGCTGGCACAGCCAGTTAGTGAGAGGTGTGGAAAAGTGTCATCCTTGACCTGCCGTGAGGTGCCAGCAGGCACCTACAGCACTGACCCAGCTGGAAACTAGGAGGAAATTAAGTTGTGCTTTCATGCTTTGCACAAACGCAAACGGGAGGATGCATCTAGGAAAGGTTTTGCAAGTTGTGTTTGCGACCACATTGGACACCTGCGATAATTCATTACCTGCACACAAGTTATTCGTTTCATGCGTGATATATTTAGAACGTATTTGCCTTGTGGAAGGCAAAATACACAAAATACTACAAAATGTTTTGTCCAGTTCCTCAAAGTTAGTGTCTGACTTAGGAGACACAGTTTTTCACCAGAAAAAAACACTCCTGTGTGATTTATCACAGTGCAGAAAGTTGCGTTAAGATCTCCGCCTCTGAGGTGGTGGCACCTTTTTCACTGGAAGTCTTTCTGAAGCTCTCAGGAAAACTGAGTCTAGAAGGAAAGTACCAATAATTCTTGCTACACGGGACGAGGCATCATTTTTTTACGTTTCAAAATAGCCATCGGGGGGGAAGAGCAGCATGGCTCAGAAGCTGAAGTTCTCATGGTTTTTGAGAGCATTTAAATTGCAGATGGAGCTTCTCTACTTTTATGATGTCCAGAAAAGTCCTTCAAATGCTTTAGAGAAAGTTCTGTGCTGATTTGAGTTTGGATGTTCAGGTTCTTCCTCTGTCAATAGCTCTTATGCTTCTTCCAGTAAGTGACGGTGTTTCCCTAGGAGAGCACTTGCCTTTGAAAAGTGACTGCGAGGTGCAGGAGAGACGTATCTACAGCCTGTCAGTGATGTATAGATCACATCATTGCATCGACTTTATAAAGTGAAAGGTGTCCTTGCTTATTTACTTCGTTAGCCCGAGGTGTTTGCCTCCGCTCATCCCGGAAGCAATGAATCCTTTCAGCTAGAGCTCAAAGGTGGCTCCCGGCAGGTTTCTCCGGGATTCAGGCATTCATCAGGGATGAGCAAGTACTCTCGGTGCACCATGCGTCAGATCAACTTCAGATATCGAACTTAGGTTTTCAGGTGAATTCCCATCCAGACTCCTCTGGCTACACCTCCAACAAGTGGAGAGGGAGCCACGAACGACTTGCTGGGCTGGAAACGACTGCCTTTGTCCAGGGAAATCCTACCCCTGGTGAGCTAGACGGTGTGTTTTCCAGCGTTCTTTTGAGTTCCTATGCTGCAGCCCAACTCTGGTTAAGTGAATGCAAGCTTGAGCCAGGCACACAGAGGCTCCTGTGTCTGCAGAGCTGCACCTTGCTGACCTTCCGTGCTCACTTCAAAGTCCTGGGACCCCAGGGACATCTTTGGGTGCCTCCTGAAGACGCAAAGGAGTGTCTGGAGGGCAACATTAACACATGACAGCTGTGGGGAGGCACCTACCTTGCACAGCCTCTGGGCTTGGCTACCTGCCACCTAAGCTTCCTGAATGAAGTGCAGCAAGCAGGTGTTTCTTGAAGTCATGCCAGAGGCAACTGCTGGCATAATCAGGCTCCATTTTACTCGATCAGCGCCTCTAATGAGGACGCCGTTTGAAGCTGTAAATGAGTGTGGTGGTTGCAGCCAAGCATGTGCCTGGAGCCATCAATAATTAACAAGTTCTTGGGAAGTCTTAGTGAGTCCTGCTCTTCCCCGCAAACCCAAACCCAAAATCTTTTGCCGGCACAGCTCCATCTGGTGCAGTTTGGGAGTCCAGAGCTGTGGCTCTAAGGGATCACATATTTCTGCGATGGCGAGGGGTCAGCCCGGTGGCCGTGGCGCAGGTGGGCCCCCAGTGTGCGCATGGTCCCATGCATCCCTGGTCAGTCCTTGCGGGATGTCTTCTTTGCACCAAGACTAGGGCAGGTGGAGCTCCAAGTGCTCAGCGAGGTCTAGACAACGTATCACAGTTTTTGTCTAGCACCTTGCTGCCAAAATATTTTATAAACCGGTGGAAACTGAACATCTAGAGCTACCTTTGGTATGCTTTTCTCTGCTGCTGGTGAAGTAATTTTGAGTGGATTTTATTTTGGCTCCTTTCTGGCAGCATTTCTGAAGGAGCTGTCACTTGGCAATGCAGATGGCACGTTTGAAGATCCTTTGCGGACTTGCCTTGGCATGGCCAGTGCATTGCTCCACACCCAGAACACTTTGCAAGCTACAAAGCAGAATTGCCCTGGCCTCCCTCCAGAGGCTGTCCCGTCCTGTCCCTGGCTGTCAGGAGGTGGCGTGATAAATACCCAGCATGCATTGCTTTGCCTTTCTTTACCCTCTAATCTCCAAGAAGTAGCAAAGAAAGGCAAATCAAAGGCTGGGTCGGGAAGTTGGGCATCCCTGGCCATATGTATCCTAGTGACAGAGAGAAAGGGGATGCCGGTGGAGAGCAGAGCATGAGCTGTGCCTGCAGGCAGCTCTTTGGAGAAGACCTCGCTGGGGATTCCTTGCTCACTGTCCATATGGGGTTTTGTCCACAGACATGAAAGCCACACCTGGAGCTTGGAGCGGACAGAGAGCCTGACTTCAGATTCCCAGTCTGGGATAATGCTGTCCTCAGTGGGAACCAGTAAATGCAACAGCCCTGCGTGCGTGGAGGCACGGGCTCGCCGTGGGGCTGCCTTCTGCATCGAGGACTCGCGGAGGCCCATGACACAGTATCGTGACTCGGTGGATTCTCTGCGGGACTCACCGCACAGTGAGAGGTCAGACCCCACTGCTTGGTGCCGCCCCGGCACAGCAGAGGCGAGCCGTGCCCGCTGTGCCGGACACAAAAATGTTTGCCTCTGCCCAGCCCTAGAGCAGCAGTTCCATGGTAGCACTGGATAAGCTCCAGCTCTGGTCCTACCAGAGGAAGCCGCTACCCCAGGAGGCCACTCTGGTAGGGGCAGCAGCAAGCCCTGCACCCTGCTCACCTGATGGAAACATAGGTTTGGAGCACAGGGATGGGAGGAGCGGAAAACACCTGGCTGCAGTCAGCAACTGGTGACAAAATCTGGCTGAGAGCACACCCCAGGCAGCTTGGTGGGCTGGCAGCTCAAGCAGGGTCTGGCCCTCAGGTATACGGGGAAATATATGGGGGTATATATCTATATGGGGAGAAGATGTGCGTCCTCAGTGTAGTCCTGTATGGCCTAGTGAGCAGGGGTGCTGTATGTGGGCACAGCCTTGGGACAGGGAACACAACTGCAGAGCCGAGACGCCGTCGGTCAGTGAGAAGCAGCAACAGTCATCCTCTTCCCAGGTCTGGTTCCTCACGGTGCAGGAGCGCGTCTCCGCCCTTGCTCCAGCCCTGTGTGGGTAGCCGTGGGTGACCCTGGGTGGCCATGTGGCCGCTTTCGGGCAGTTACCCTTCAAGGCAGTGGGACTTGTCCATGGGGCAGAGGAGAAAGGCAGCATCTCCTGCTCTGTCCTTTGTGTCCCCGGTCCGTTCAGGCAGGCTGACCCGGCTCGTGCAGACGTCTCATACTTCACAAGACACAGGGGCAAAAAGGCGCCGGACG
>NW_010544365.1:11392-11788 GCF_000687285.1 Phaethon lepturus
CAACGGGGGCAAAGGGGCGCGGAAGGAGCCAGGGAGCCTGGGCAGCCTGAAATGAGCAGAGGAAATTAAATCTGCTCCTTAGACAGAGGTGCTGCCCCAGGAAGTTGTCACTAGAGTAGACGGAAGCAGTAGATGCCTTTTTGAGACGCAAGATTTTTGCTAAGTCAGCGGAAGCAACGCCCTGATTTTCCCCGTCTGTGGCCTGAGCAGGGGAAGGGCATTTCGGGGACCTTCCTCAGAGACAAGGCTGGCAGCTCCAGAGGCAACAGGAGGCAGCCGGCAGGCCGACGAGAGGCAGGGAAATCTTGGCTCAGCCTGCTGGGAGATGCTGCAAGGTTTGCAGCGAGGCAGGGTGGGAATCGCAACACCGAGTCCCTCGGGAGAGGCAGCCGCGGG
>NW_010544365.1:12030-12362 GCF_000687285.1 Phaethon lepturus
AAACAGAGATGTTGCTTCTTTCAGGTACGTGTCGGCCCTGACCACACCAGCACGCCTGTCACCTGTCGACTTCCACTACTCGATGGCTGCGCAGGTGCCCACCTTCGAGATCACTTCCCCCAACTCGGCGCACGCTGTCTCCCTGCCGCCGGCGGCCCCCATCCTTCCAGGACACGCAGAGGTACGACAGCTACTACCAAAGGAAGACCTACCTAAACGACAGCATGGGGAGCCTGCCCTCCAGCCCCTTCCGCATCACGGAGGACGACGAGTACGAGACGACGCAGGAGTACGTCACAGCGCTAGAGCAGCCAAAGAAAACAGCCAGCAGC
>NW_010544365.1:12784-14095 GCF_000687285.1 Phaethon lepturus
GAAGAACAGCCAAATAAACCAGCCAGCAGCAACAGGCGGTGGAAAAAATCCAAACTGAACGGGCACGTCCCTCACAGAGCCAGAGCCGTCCGGGACTCCTTCTCCTTGAGCAGCGCCTCTTACAGCGAGTCTGACGAGGAGCTGGTGGCTGAGAGCACGCCCTTCCTAAGCACTCAGAACAATGCGGCGGCGCACACAGGGTCGCCCCCGCTCCACCGGCCGGGCGGCGCAGCAGCCTGGCGCACACAACGCCCAAACCGGACCCGGATCCTCTCTAGGCACCTCCCAGACTCGCGCGCCCGCAGACGTAACCCGCATGGAGGAGGCCGAGGAGGGAGATGAGACAAAACAAAACAAAACAAAAATAAATATTTTTATTTTATATAAAAGAGGGAAAAAATATAACAAATAAAATGTTTTATTTTCATTTTAGCAAAGTTGTCTTATAATAGCTAACGGCAATGACTTTTTTATAGGGAATCTCTATTTATATGTAATGTCTTGATTTACAGCTTCCAAGAAAAAAAAAGTAAAAAAAAAAAAAAAAAAAAGAAGAAGAAAAGAAAACAAACAATAAAGCTAAAAAAATAAAGTGGGCCAATTTTTGACTACTTAAAAATAGAAAACAAAACTATCGTGGTGCCTTTTGCTGTATGCTAGTGCTGGGATTCATGCCGAGGATTCTGTTTAAGTAGCATTTTTAAGACCATAGATTTTTGTTTGGAAGACAACGTGTCACAAGGGCATTCTTCCGTCGGAAGAAAACAGCCCCACCACTTTGCCCCATACCCCGCTATTAATGATCTTATTTTTTAAGGTATCATTTAAACACACATCAAGGACATGAGTGGGAGCATTTCCATTATCATGTCTAATGGGGATCTGTCTTGCCCTGTAAAATACTTGTATTTTTGCTTGAATCGGGAGAAAAAGAAACCCAACAGCACCATACCGAAATGCAGAAATAATGTTTCTTTGGCCACACAGGTAGGAAGAGAAAATGAGAATGCGCAGCGGCAGCAGCCCTTACAATATAGCTCTCAGCCTTTGGCCATTTCACCTGTGGGTCTGAAGCTGGGTTGGCGCAGGTCTGCAGTCAAGGCAGACACCCGTATGAACGTGGTGAAATAACACCCGCTTACGCAGGGTTGAATCCAGTTGACTGAAGCCAGCCCTGGCAGGCAGACGGCACTGCGCGGTGGTCCCGACAGGGTGGTCTCCATTCAGCTGTGGTGTCCCGTGGTGGCTGCATTGCCATAGCGATGCCGTGCCGGCCGCGGCGTCCCCTCGGCGGAGCGGTGTAGCCACGGC
>NW_010544366.1:0-13637 GCF_000687285.1 Phaethon lepturus
ATAAAAAAATAATAAATATAATAATTTATGCCAGACAATAAATATATGCCAGATTAAATAATAAATATATGCCAGACATTATCAGAAATAAGAACAAGGCAGCACGATTTCCTACAGCACCCAGAATAACAGAATGATGTTCCATTTCACAATTTACACAACGTGTCCTAGAGTGTCTTTTCCTGAGGGGTGCTCTGGGCATTTTCTGAAGTCTGTGGCAGATCAAAGGTAATCTCCTTTTGTTCATCCCAACAGAAAAAAAACCCCAATCTTACCCTCTTTGTAGCTCCACTGCGGTGTGTAACCTTTAGTGCATAGATATGTGTAGGACACAGTATTCTTTGACAAAGAACTAACCCAGTGCCGTGGCAAAGCAGGGCTTGGGGAAGCAGGGCATGTCTTGAACAGAGTTTCACAGGTAATTGCTGCTGGTCTATCAAGTCAAAGTCAATGTTCAGGTTTTTAATGGAATGGAATATGAAGTTGATGTTTCCTAACAAAACCTGCTGGAAGACTCCAGCCAAAAATCCCAGGGATAATGAGGAAAACCAGGGTATTTTATGTTAAGACACTTTTCAAAATTAAGTAATACAAAATGCATTGCAGGCCTGTCAGTCCTTGTGTGACGAGTGAATGCGTTCTCTCAAAGCGGAGGGAGAGTTTCAGAAAAAATACCAAACAAAGGCTATAAGCCCTCATATACATTCAATTCTGAGGGCATATTAAATGGCCTGCACGGCAAATGCAAATTACAAGTGTTCTTGATCTGTAGACCTCTTTATGACAAATAGGTCTAGAAGTTAAAATAATCTCAGGATCTTATCCTCTCATGCTGATGAATTGAGAAGAAAGTCTATTATGTTAAACAATGAGCATTGCAAGGAGCTCATTTGATGAGGCTGAAAGCTGAAGGCCAAAATATATGGGATCTGGTGTAGGCAGCACACCTTGCACGTTGTTGGAAAGTATCTGCAGGATCGTTAAACGCACAAAGAATTCTGTCGCCTGTTGTCTAACACAGGAGCAAGTACCCATCCTCTTAAAATATCAGATGAGATCTAGGAATATCTCTTAAAAACGTATTTTTAAATACTGTAGCATGACCACAACCCATCCTGTTGCAATTAAGCAGTATCAAAGCAATAGTCATCATCATGCTTACATGGCAGCTTACATCACCAGAGCTTTATACAAACACCAATTAACGCTCTCAACAATGCTGCAAAGTGTCATTATGTCTGTTTCAGAGATGAAGCAACAGAAAGAGAGGCAGAAAGATTTGCCCAAGATTGCACAGCAAGAGAAGAGAAAAGTTCAAGAGTTTAAAGCTTTCAAGTTGGTATTTCTTTGTCCGTGTTGTGGCAGACTCTACCCTTGTCTGGGGGTGGAGTTTTGTATTTATTGCCATTGCTTTTGCAGTTCTGGTGGATAGGGAAAATTGAATATCTCCTTGTTGCATTTGTTTTTCGTTTCCGTTGGGTGTTTGTTCGTTTTAAATGTGCTAGAGACCGGACAAAATCACCTTGGCAAGCAGAGACCCTCCAGCAAACAGGATGTAGGCTTTGAACAAAGTTGTGAAGAGTTTGTAGACTTCTGCCTTTATTTGGGTTTTCTAAGGTGCTGATGGGGT
The DNA here is from genome assembly GCF_000687285.1 of Phaethon lepturus. Lineage (NCBI taxonomy): Eukaryota > Metazoa > Chordata > Aves > Phaethontiformes > Phaethontidae > Phaethon > Phaethon lepturus. The sequence goes on from NW_010544366.1 coordinate 1,631, forward strand.
ACATTCAGTGAGAAAATACCGCTAGGCCAGTTTAGCTCCTCTTGGTTCCTGGTCTAACTTTAGGGGGTTGAGTGGGGACTTCTGTAGAGGGTTTCTTTTAGTGCTGAACAGACAGGTCAGACCAGGAATATTCGTGCTGTTCGGGTGGACTATTCACTCCACATTACTCATGGTGAGGTACGGGTCGTGGAAGTCACGTGGCAGCGTCCCTACACTTTGATTGGCTAGTGAAGCTTTCCCGAGCATGAAAAAAAATTAAAAACAAGTGATTAATAGCAAATCTTAGGGCTTACTGGCTAAGTACAGTGCTTTCCGTGTGAATAAGCACACCCCAAACATCAGAGAAAACAGACCCAGAGCGCAGGGACATTCACGGGTCTCCCAGATAATCTTCTGCCAGTTTGAATGAATCAAAAATAAGTCATCTGTGCAATCCTCGCATCGGCCTAGCGTTTTGGATCACCTTTGGCATCATTTAAAGGTTACAAAATTATCTCTTTTTTTCAAACCAGGTCTTCTCTTGAGCCACAGTGCTTACCTGAGGGCTTACCTGCATTCAGAGGTTTATTACCACGCTTTTGGAGGTTTGCAGCACTGGTGGCCTGTATGGAGCTGTTTGTATGTTTGCTGTTGGGCCATCGGGGCTATGACTTTGCAATTACTGACTCAGGCATGGACAGAGCCGTTCTATGAGAAGGTGAAGGAATCCTTCAGAGGCTGCTGATGGAAAATACAGTATTGCACCGGGATTTAACCCAAAAATCATCCATCTAAAGAGGTATGACAGCTGACACTGCCACTTATGTAATAGCTAGTTTCAGTTACCGATTCGCTAATGACTGTTTTGCCCTTGCGCAGTTTGTTCGCTGTTTCTTCATTCCCCTCCTTCCTAGCTGCCATACTGCAGTACCTCTGCCTCGTGTTGACGTCTGTTCTAGCTCCCAGTAGGGAAGCCTGAAGTTGCCGGATTGACTGACCCCCGAGGGTTCCTACCAAGCGTTGCATCGCAGTCGCTCTGCTGGGTACCAAGAGGAGTGGGGATCGCCGGGGGAAATCTGCTGGCCCGCTGCCAGAAGACAGGAGCCAGAAGGGCTATCTACCGCTTTTCCAGCAGCTTGGAAAACTGCGTGGGGAGATTTGGGCTTCATTTACGATGGAGATACGGTATCTGTGATTCCAGGATGATCGCGTCTTGCAGGTCCACAGAACGAGCAGCTTTTACTGATGTTCTCCAACCTCTGCCAGCCCTACTTGCATCAGCATTCCTACAGATGCTGCGTCTGAGCTGGGGTAGGATAAAAAAAAAAATCCACTAGCAAGCAAGATTTCACAGCCTGTGAATCTTTGAAACTGGCTGAGGGGCTGGCAGGTCTGAACGGGCGGAACAGCATCTATGAAGGTCTGCGACTAAAGAAACAAGGAGAGAGAACAGGAAGAGGAACGGAAAAGCAGGTGTTATCCCAGAGGCATGACAGGAGCAGCTACAGACATCTTACTCAGGAAGGTGAGTGAGTAGAAATGAATGCTTGGTCATAGTGGAAGCAAGCAGGGTTTTGCTACTGAGGCTGCATTTTTAACCCTCTGCGCCTCCGGTGGAGGCTCAACGAAGAGCAGGGGTGACGTGGGGCCTGTTCGTAACAGGGGGTGTAATTAGGGAATATGTAAATGGCTGGTGACTAGAAGAAGATGCATGTGCTCATCGCTGTGATGTCTGGGCTCTGTAAGGATGTGCCAGCTAGCTTTAGCCTTGCTAAGTCAGGCGCTGCCGGTGATAAAGCCGGAGCGCGAGGGAGCTCAGCGCGAGTCAAGGAGTGTTTGCCTCCTCCTTGAGCAGGTTTGGCAGCCTTCGCAGCGCTTGAAGCTGCGCTGGCTGGGTGCAAAAGGGACACCGAGGTACACCAATGCTATCCTATTTCTGCAGGCATAGCTCACTGTGGTTTCAAGATATAGATCCCCTCAGCCGTGGCTCAAAGCTTCACCCAAGCAAAGCAATGAATATTGGGATTCCCAGAAGAAATTGTGGCGAACAGATCTTCAACACAGAGATTCAAGGGGATGAGGAAGACACCTGAAAAATCAGAGTCAGTTCAGGAGCATTTGGGGCAGGATCAAAAGGAGAGGTTAAGCAAGGTTTGGAAGCCCTCCGGGGCAAGAACTGCCTTTGTTCTGCCTCTTGCACAGGAGCGAACAGGCTGCCAGCACTTCCATAACAACTCCGAGCTCTGCTCCTCTCCCCGGCAGGACAGCAGAGAAGCAATTTTGCGTCCTGCTTTGAAAAGACAACAAAGTGGCTCCGGCCAGCAAGCACTGGGAGAAAATACAGGAGGCAGAGCCTAACGCACGCCGGTTCCAGTCCGTACGCAGCAGAGCCGACCACAAATGCAGAGAGGAAACACTGGGAGTTTCCCTTTTCCACAGGTGCCCACAGAAGTTTGTCCGCCTTTGAGTGGGAGGAGGAATAGACTGGCTCATCCGGTGGCCATGAAGAAAGCACTGTGAGGGAGTTTCCACAAAACCAGAGGAGACAAGTCATACCGATTTCAGAGAGAGGAAAACGGGGTTGGGACGCTGTGTCCTGTGTGATGAGAGAAAATGTGGGAATATGGTTTGACAGAGTAACCTGGAGCGTTCCAGGAGAATAAACGCCATTCACGCAGGAACGAGTGCCGTGAGTAAAGAAAGATTTACTAAAAATCGAGATTAAAATATAGGTCTACAAGGCCTGCTGAAGACGGGAGGGTAGAGGATCTGCTCCGTATCCCTTCCACTGCCAGAGGAAGTGGATGCCAAAGGCTGCTTTTCTCAGCTCACAGACTGAAGAACAAAGAGAAAAAAGTGGGGAATCTCCAGAAGACACAGGCGAGTCGAGGAATAATAGAAAGTAATGAAACTCTGAAGTGTGAGAGAGCATGATAACATGAAACAAATGCAACAAGGGAGAAAGTTAATAACTGAAAGACAGTTTCTGTGGTTAGTGGACAGCAAATTACAGTGAAGTTTACAGTGTGGTATGGCAGCAGGGAAAGCTGCTAGAAGTGGGGGGATTTTGATGTGTTATTTCTGTTTGCTAATTCGTTTTAGGCCTCTCAGTGCAGGCAATTTTCATCCAACTGGGAAAGTCTTCATGACTGAGTAGCTAAATTGTCCTCTCTTGTTTCTGTGTAAGCCAAAAATAGTGAGATTTACACTCTGATCTGTCTGGTCAGACTCACCTCACTGCAATTCAGCGTTCTCACAAGAAGTCCAGACGCTGTGGCACCTCTTGCTTTGAACATTTGGAGAAAATATTAATATTTGCGGTCTAGAGGACCAGCCAGCCACAGCAAGAGGGACTAGCTAGAGATCATCACGAAGCTTCTCCAGTTTAATCTGACCCTTTCACTCAAGCCTGTAACAGCAGCAAATGTGATAAGGGGCAGGTACACGGAATGTTCTACATGCTGAACATTGTGCTGGTCCTCTGCTCGGTGTCTAGTAGTAGCCAAAGTCAGTGCTATGAGAGCCTTGCTCTACAGAGAGCAAAACTTTTTTCACATGTACCAGCTGCAGGGAAATATTCTAAGGGTTTTAAAAAACCCCACGACTGTCTGGCAGTAGATTTCCCAAAACGCCTGAGTCCCTGCCGCAAGGAACATGAATTCACTGAGTAACTCTTCTGCCCGTGTGAAGTGGCTGAAGTCTCCTCTCTCTGCCTGCAGGATGCTCCTTGTACCTGTCTTCTGTTACTCTGAGCCGGTGCTGATACTAAAACAGGCACATATTCAAAGGCATGTTTGTACAGTCTGATTTTCATTTCCGTTTCAGCAGTCTATCAAACAGGTGACAGTTGTATCGTCATCCGTGCCGAGTATGCACGATAAGCAAGGCTAGTGTAGAGTCGAGGGTCAAGAGTGGAGTTTGGACAGTTCCTTTAATATGCGACGGCAACGTAAAAGCTTAAAAACAAAAGGACAGAATTCCTTTATCTTGTTTACCTGTAGTGTCTTTGTTGGCTAAATGGGATATAATTCCATTAATCTCAACTGGGGAACAAATTGCAATTCAGGGAAAGGGATTTGAAAACTTGCAGTGTGGGAGGCATCCTTCTGCGTAGAGCCTGACACGTCCAGAGGCTGTATTCAGCCATTGCCACTTGCTGCTGCTGTGCGGGAAACGCCATACGCTTAGTGCTTCCCTCCATTACAGTACTACTAGTGCTAATAAACATCTTCTGCCCCTCTGAAAATAATTATAGCATAGCCTTTTTGCAGCCCTAAAGGACACTCTCATGAACGTTATCTCCATAATCTGCTTCTGGAGTTTGAAAGAAACCCCAGCTTGGGAACCAGTGAAAAGGTTCTCTTCCCCTCGCCTCCCGGTTCAGGATACAGGACGACAAATGAGCAAGTGCAAACAGAAATGGTGTCTTGCTTGAGGGACAGCATTGTCTGTATATCCAGTTCTTCTCCATTTCCTGCAGGAAAAAGTCACGGCTGCCTCGGAAGGTATCGTTCTGATGTCTTGCCAGGGAATCTCTATACGGAGGCCTGCAGCCGTAATGAAGCAACAGAATTTGTCTTGTGTATGTTCAATTGTGCAATAATTTCATTGTTAAGGATTTATTGTTGCCATTTTCTATTGCACAAGATAAAATGAAGAGGGAAAGAAGGGTGGGGGACAAATAAATGGATGTGACAGAATTAGGTTTTCAGTGTTCTGAGTTTTTTTAATGAGAATTTAACTACTTACCTCTTCATCAATCAGTGACGAGTGGCTCTGCTCTAGCTGTTCATTCAAGAGCCAAATGGATTCTTTTTAATCAAAAGTTTGACTTTTACACCCCAAAATGCTGTCTTTTTAAAAAATTTAAAACATTTTCCGAGTATTTTTTGGTGACAGTTCCTTTTAATACCCAAAGACAGAGGGGTAAAACACATTAATAGCAGCTGGTTAATAGCATTTGCATCTTTTAGAATAATAATTTTAAAATTCGAGATGAACGTTCTATGTGTTTTGTTTTTCTAAAACAAAATCCAGCACAAAGCATTTAAAAATGTATACAGGATTGAAATCGGTCAAAATCAGAGGAGCAGGTTTCCCCTGGTCTTCGTCCTTTCTCCTTTCTTTTTGAATCCAGTTTCACAAGAAATTTTCAATTGTCTTTGCAAACGACAGTATTTCACAGTTTGCAATGTGATAGAAAATCCTGTTCCAGCCAATTTTAAAAGGCGGGCAGGAGCTCTGCTGGTCTGATTTGGAGCTCTAAACATTACCTGTATCCAGAGTATTAATATTTTCATATAACAAGCTTCTTGTAAAACATTGCATAGCTGTTTTCCAACCGGGCAGATGTCAGTGCTAATTATGCAAGAAATATGAGGTGCTTGTGTTTTAACAGTCCCAGGATTCCAAATCTACTTCTGCATTACTTATGCGGACTTTTGCAAGTCTTAACTAAGCAGTGTTACAAAACCAGGGTGTTCTGATTTAAATGGAGTGTCATGGTTGATTTAGTCTCAACATCTGAAGAGTTAAATTCTTAATTGGTAGGGGATAGCCCACTATGAATGAGCAATATTCTTGGAGAAGCAGGAAGAAATCCACTGCCACGTGTGCCTTAGACTGAGTAGCTGATCATTTCAGATTACACTGAGGTATGCAATTCCTCAAGCACACCTGTGGAAACCTTAATGGCTTCAATTACTAGTGATCATGCAAGCCTCCGGAAACCATGAAAAGGCGGCAGAAAGCTAGTGCCCTGATGGGAAAGTTCAGAGCGGAAAGAACCTCACAGGATCCGTGGTTACTTTCCTAGGTGTTTGTAGAAAATACGGCTAAAAAGCTGTTCTCGCCACTGGGGGCAAAAATCAACGCACCACCACCACTCAAACCAACTTTAACTCAAGTGTAACCTTAACGTTAACTTGTTTGTCCAGTTCATTCACTTCCTATTATTCCGTGGATCATGCTTTGAATAATTTCCATGATCTGTTTCTTAAGTCCTGCCCCTTTTGATGTCATCAATTTGATCCATATAGGCTGGACAGCTCCCAATATACCTTCAGTTAGAAAAGGAAATCTGAGAGCGTTGGACCAAGACTTCTCTTCTGTTCAGGATAAAGCCGAAGGCCGAGTTTAGTGACTGCTCGAAACACTCAAAGATAGAGTTTCTGCCAAGGTACAGTGGGGTGTTTTGCAATTTGGTCTTAGTTGCTTTACTGTGTATTTCTGTATATATGCATCACTGATGTGTAGATACAGGTACCTATACGTGTGGTTAAATATTTGGCTACATGACATTCATGTGTGTTTAGTACGTCTTGAGCATTGAGTTTCTGTGATAATACTTGAACGTATACTTGCTTGCCACTGCTCCCTGACTTCCACTGACGTTCTTATAACCTGCAGCCTCTCTCCAGGCACTTACCACAAAGACAGGCAACTGGTCACTGTTGCTGTTACATGTTTTGTTAAGTCTGACTGCAATTTGCTATGTTAAATAAATTAGTGGTAGGCTGATCTGGGAAACCAGTAGAGGGAGGGTGTTCTGTTGCCTGTACACATGTGTGTTTTGAAAGAGTCCCTCTGGGGTTTTTTGCATTATCATACGCTTTTTCATTCTAGTTATTTTAAGAATGCATATTCAAATGGTATGAACTAACTAGCCATAGCCTTAAAAGCCCAGTCAGAAAGTCTGAAAACTGTGGATTGTCTCTGAAAGCCATGGTTTGAATGTTTACAGGTGGGGTTTTTTAGATTCAAAAATGTTACATAGAAAAATTGTGTTTGATAGATTTGATTTATCATTCATTTTTGGTAGCTATTGCCTTTTATTCTACTTTTTCCTCATTAGAGCAAGGGTGACTAGTGAGATCAATACAGTAGTAGCAAATTACATTTTCCTGGTTTAGTCTCACACAATTTTCATTTCTATCTTAAAATACCATAAGTATTTAAAGGACTCATTCAATATATTTCTTAACGTACACTGAAGGCTTATTTTCTTATCTAAAGAAAATGAGAAAGAACAAACTGAGTAAGGTAAAGGTTGAACATACAATTTAGCATAAGAGTTTAATCTGAAAAATGTGTAACAATAAGGGATAGCAAGACGACCATGGATTTCTTTCTGGAGTTTGCCACAGATAATCCTTTTGACTGAAGCATTCAGATGTAAGTCTTCAGCTATAACGTTGGCTGATAAGATTTGTACCCAGCGAAAAAAAGGTTCAGAGTACTATGGCTCTGTGTAGTCTATGTGGGAGTAACAGTTTAACTATATTATATATGCACTGCAGAAAAACAGCACTTCCTTCTAGCAAAAGTGGAATTGATTATTTCTCACTTCAATTCTTTACCACAGAAGTTTTCTTCTGATTCTTCATGCACTTTTTTTAATATCTCACTTTGCTTGGGCTTCCCGTACTTGTTCAGTGGCAAGTATCTCTAAGAAATTTGAAAAATCATTTGTTTTCATCACGTTTAATTATAAAAGTATAAGGAGGTGCATATGCCTTTGAGTTAATTGTTGTATTATTTGTTAAACAATACCTTAGAAAATACAAACATGGTGTTATGGTCTTTGGGGAAAATAACTGGTGATAAACTGGGTTTTCTTGTCGGATAATACACGTCTGTGGGGTATTTTAAAGCTAATCTGGTGTACAGCCTTTGGAGTGCTCTTCGCTGTTTAAGGCTTATTCCTAATCTTTCTGACACGAATAGGTACACCGACAGGCTGTCTTAGCAGCTTGTCGCGCGAAGAGGTTATTTCATACGAATTGGCCTATTCCAAGGGCCTTTGAAATAAAGCCACCTTTTAAAACGGAGAGGTCCAGCTGAGGATGAAGGCACCGCAGGTCAGGGCACCAGTGTGTATCAGCGGAGCTGTGGCAACCTGGCCGGCCCCCCAGACGGAGCCGCCGCCAGAGACTTCAGGGCCCATAACTCGGTGAAGGACCCGAGCTTTTTTTTTCATTATCACCTAGCCCACTTGCAAGGGCTCTTTAGCTACCTGTGCACTCCTCGTCTTGTCTTCAAACTCTGTTACTGCACTGAGAAGACTTTTATTGGGAGTTAAGGTTGGAGCGAAGTGGTGTACTCGGTAAACTCCTCTTAATAGCATAATAGGTGGGGTGATTCACACTGTGCTGTAATGTTGGGAACTCACATATTACAGGACTTGATGTCATGTTCACTAAGTGGAAGTATGTCAACATTAGTCCAATGTCCCAAACTGGTACTAAAACCTAGAAAGATGTCCTTGGTCTGTGCTGGCTAAAACGTATGAGCATAAATAATGTTCACATTTTCATCAGCGTAAAGTCTGAAATTATCTAGAGTAGCATAGTGGATGTTTTACTTACTGCGACAAAGGAGATACGGAATTTGATATCCAGTTACGCCACTCTCGTTGGGTGATTTTCAGTTTCTGTACTTCCTTTTCACTTCTGTAAAATAGAGAGAAAGAGAAGATTTTTGGATTCCTGGAAGAAACTATTTATGTAACAGATAGGTGGCAAAATTTCTGTTACTGGCAGTAATAAATATTTCTGTGGTCTTCAGAAACAACTCAAGAGCATTTTATTTTAAGTAGTGACTGCAATGCTTTATCCACATCCTGATTTGGTTAAACCCCTCTGTGTTTTCAACTGGAGAGGTGTTTTTTTCCACTCAGTTTCCTAAATACCTGATTCTGTTCATCTGAACTATGAAATACCTACTTTCATCTTGGAAGTAGCTCTATTTCAGGGATGACACATATTAGTCCTGTTTACCTCCATTCTGCAGAATGAGAGATCGTATGGCAAAAATTAAAACCAGATCTTAATTTGCCCCTTTCGTTCCCTTGCAAGTTGGATTTGTCCTGATTTCCTGACCTAAGGATGAAGCCATATTGATAGTTCTGAGGCGGTCTTGTTTCTAGCAATATTCTCCTAATAATGAATTAGTTACAGTTCTGTATCAATGCACAGTGACACAACGTTTCAGAATTAAATGTTGGTCCTTTGTGTTCTTAGAAAGAAGAAAACTACACGCCCCTTTGGCTGCGGACTCCTCAGCAGTTTGTGTATTAGTCACGTTAGCTTTGCGTGTCCACGCTAAGAGAAGTCACAGCTGAGTGCGGTAGCGTGCCTCGAGTTACTTCGGCCGCGCTACGCCGAACATTTGACCTTTTTGCTACTTCCTGGTGTCCAAACTCTGGAAAGAGATGAGTCTTAGCTCACAGTTATTTTCAGCTCTTGCTAATAGCAAACTCGGTGGCACCCTGGTTGAAAGAGTCCATAGATTGGCCGTGGTCTTTCTAACAAGCTAGTAAGCTTTTTTTTTTTTTTCTTTTTTATTGAACAGAAACAGACTTAGAGGATGGAGCAGGAAATGGCGAGAGAAGAGAAGAAAGAAGGCTTGATTGAGTTTTATGATTCCTTCAAGGATATGTTTGAGTTCTTCTGTAAGAACACAACAATCCACGGCACCATCCGCCTCGTATGTTCAGACAGCAACAGGATGAAAACAGCTTTTTGGACCCTGCTTTTACTTGCCAGCTTTGGCATGTTATACTGGCAATTTGCGCTTATGTTCAGCCAGTACTGGGCCTACCCTGTTGTCCTGACCATGTCGATGCACTCCGAGCCCAAGATGTTTCCGGCGATTACCATCTGCAATCTGGACCCGTACAGGTAACCGGTGCTTTCCCCTTGGTCTTTACAGCCACCGGTGTCGAGGAAGCGTCGCCCGGGAGGTGGCTGAAGGTGGAGGAAGGCCAGTAGAGGGAGGTCTCTCCGCCTTACAGAGGTGGCAAGGGACTATTGTTATTTCCAAACTGGTTTTACGATAAGATCTTGTTGGGAATTGTGCAACAGCGTGTAGCAGTTTGTTTCACGCACTGAGTCAGGATAGAGGGAACTCTACCTTGTGACTTGGTTCAAGCTGCTAACTGATTTTGTGCTGCGATAAAAACAGTCTTTCCCTGAAAAACACGGCCACGGTGTGTATTCCTTTGTAACTACACTACCGATCTCCAGAACGATGCACGCTAGAGCTGATTCTGCTTGGATTTCCATACCACAGAAGGGCTTTAAGAAAACAATATAACTTCTGTGGAAGTCTGTGTGGTGCTGCTTGGCAAACAAGGCTCACACAGTCATGGCAAGTTATCAAGAAGTTTCAAATTACATAGTAAAAGAATTATGTAATTTCCTTGGAATAATTATCTAATTGGCTGACAGGAAGGGCAGTTTGTGCAGCTGATGTTGCACGGCTACAAGTTCTGAGGTTTTCAGTGGAGGATCCGACAACTGGAAATTCAGCTACCAGAGCTCCTAATAAATTAATTCATTGAAGTTAGGTATGCGAAGCATAGGCACCATAATTGCTGGCTTTCTCACACAGACATCAAGGTCTGCAGAGACCGGGAGGGTAGCCTTTCCATAGATGCTGTGAGGGTACATAAAATAAAGTGCTTTTGTCTAATAGAAACATGGATATTCACAAATAGCTAATATTTCTGTTCCTTGCAGATTTGAAATGGTTAGCGAACATTTGGTTCAACTGGACCACATGGCAGAGGAATCCATCACTTTTTTGTACGGCATCAACACGTCAGCCAGCTTATTCCACATGAATGAGAAAAACATCCAGATAAAAGACTTGTCAAACATAGGAAATCTCAGCAGATCTAGCTTCAAGCTGAGCCAAAACTTCTCGCTCCTGAGAATGTCTGACCACAGTAATAAGTCGGGGAAGAAGCATTCCAGTGTGGGCTTCAGGCTGGTAAGTGCGTGTCCTCTTTGAGATTTTAACCTGGCTACAGACACGAGCAGCAAGGACTTGCTGCTCCCTAAGGGACGGGGGGCCCATCCCACAGGACCCCAGCAAGCGGGCAGGGAAAGCTCACAGATGGTGGCCAAGTCCAACCAAGAGTCCAGCTCATCAGGCAAGTTCATGGCGACGAGGCGGGTTCAAGATCAGGCCATGAAGTTAACCTACTGGATCGACAGGGTCCATGGTGAGGCAGGAGCATAGCAGCAACCCTACAGCAGAGGCAAAGAGGGGCTGAAGGCTCCAAGCTGAGCTTAAATGAGCTCCTGGGCCCACGGGCGAGCGTGTGGGTGGAGGCCCCAGGTGAGGCTACTCAGGGCCCTGACAAAGATCTCACAAGGTACAGTCAAGAAAAACGAGTGAAGACATGGATTGTTTCAGTGCTGCCTAATGACAGCTTGGAGGATGCTTCAGGAGAGTCCATCCCTGCCTCTAACAGTCTATGCTGATTGCCAGGACTCTTGAGAAGTGAAACAACAGCAACATAAATGGTCTTACATAGCCCACCCACCTGTAAAGTCCTTCTGGTAGTGACAAATTCCGTAGAGAATGGTAGCAGCAGGCTATGGGAATCATTATACCCTTTCTAAAAATATACAAAACACCTAGACTTAGCGGGTGAGCCTAGAAATTACGGAGAAACAAGATGCAAGGATTCCTTCTGTCTAAATGCTGTGGTACTGGGGGCACTAGACATGTTGCAGGTAAAATGAAAGATAGCAACAGCAAATCAAGAGGATAAATACAATAAATGTGTATCTGTGACTTTGGAGAAGAATGCAAATGCTGCAGATTCTTCATATCAAAAACAGGGTTAGCGTAGGTCTAAGAGCAAGAACTATGAGAGGGAGATTGATGTGGCTTGAAAGGCCAGCAATTTTTGCCTGATTATTATCGTCCTGCCCTATCCTGAAGTCCTTCACCAGGCACACTTTCACCAGAATCTGTGGGTGTTGACCTGTCTGAGGCCTGAGTAAGAATAAAGAAAGCGTCTCAGGACTTGGTTCATGATTCATGGGTTGTAGAGAATTCCCACCAGCCCTGTCTTTCATTCTCCCAAGGTACTTGAGTTTGCCTGTCTGCTCTTTTCTCCTGCCTCTTTTCCCCTGCACTCATTCCCCTGAGATGAAGTAGCACACCTAATTCAACTTCAAGGAGAGAAGGTGCTTAGCACATAACAAGATGACCCCCCGAGGTTTCTTCCGAT
>NW_010544366.1:13668-14972 GCF_000687285.1 Phaethon lepturus
TTCTGTGATAACTAAAATGATTGGAAAGTTCACCTTCTGGAAAAATAGAGGTTCCCCTTGTCCCTGTACCCAGTATTGCCTTTACCCCCTGATCTCTGTTATCCTCAGGCTGTCATGTCCTGGCTGTGCTGAATGGCTCCCTCTCTTCTTTTCTTCCAGTGCAACGCCACAGGTGGGAATTGCTTCTACAAGACCTATTCATCTGGGATGGATGCAATTCTCGAATGGTACAGGTTTCACTACATGAATATCATGTCCCAGCTACCAGTTATAATCAACATTTCTGATCACGAGGAGCAAATAGAAGATATGGTCTACTCCTGTCAGTATGATGGGGAGCCCTGCCGACCCAGGTATGTTTCTTCTTGAGACACTAACTGTGATTTAAGTGGAACTCAAGGACTTGGGAGACTGAAACTGAGCCTACACTTTCAGGCTCCGCAGGCACTGCAGGCACTGCAGCTCATGGCGTACTGCCAGGCTTAGCCCTTGTTGGAGATCTGACTGAAAGAACAGCCTTGCATGATCAAAGCACGGGGCTAGGAACCTAGAATTCACCTTCTGATACAACTTACCTCTGTGAGTTAGTGTCTTAGGGTGTCAAAGAAGCCTAAGAGAAATTCAGCAGGTATTAAACCTTTACTGGTACATTGACTGTATCGAATGGTAAACGATGAATGTCTATTTGCATGGGAGGAAAGGAGCAGGGATCCTCAGATATCCAAGGGATGAGAGTGGGATCTCTTTTTGCTATAAGAATAAAAAAGCTGGGAAACAAAGGGAAGAAGGCTCTCATGACTCTCCTGTAGCACTTGGCCTCTGTTCTCAACTACTACTGCAGAAGGACTTAGTCAACGCCAAAAGGGCCAGGTGGAATTTTTGCATCCTTTTGTCCCTAGAGGGAAAGAAGTGAGCCTGCTGCACATGCCAAAGGCAAAGGTGTACCTTGTTTTTCCTGCATGACTATGGTCTCCACTGTTGGAAGCTCTTCCAAATACAACTGACACACACCACCCAAGACAGGGTAGTTCAGCATGATCATAATAAGTGGTATATAATTTTTAAGAAAACAAGAAAAAAGAGAATCTATTTCTCTTATTGATTAGAGCACAGAACCTCAACCTGGCTGGTTGCTGGAACAAACAGGGAAAAATTTAGTCTACTTGGTGGAAGGAAAGGCAAGTCAGAACTCTGAATTTGGCTCCTGTGTTTGCTGCCCTGGCTGTAACCGTGGGTGAACAGTGAATCCCTGTGCACCTGATTTTTTTCCTTGTCTCCGGCGAGTTAACAACTCTTTCTCATAG
>NW_010544366.1:15003-17087 GCF_000687285.1 Phaethon lepturus
CAAAACACACACACACGAAAAACACAGTGTGTTTTTACTGTACTGTGTGTACAGTAGAAGTAACTGTGTCGCTACACTAATAATTAAAACCCATCAAAATCTCTCTTGATTTCAGTGACTATGTTCATTTTCACCACCCAGTCTTTGGAAGCTGCTATACTTTTAACAGCAAGGGAACAGACCCTTTTTGGACAGCTACGAAACCAGGAATTCCTTACGGTATGTTGTTTGGCAAAGGGTGGGAAGAAGAGCTGAAGTTAATATAATTTGACTATGGACTAAATATATGTCTTCTATACATGACTTACCGACGTATAACCATCTCTTCTAGTCTGGTGGCACAAATGTTATACTGCATTTGCTTGCTTCACTGGCCACATAGATAAAATAGCCATATCAAACATAACTTACAGTAAGCAGAATATTATTACAGTTTTGGAACAGGCTGGTGCAATTGCTACCTGACCACTTACCAGCTCTCTGAGGAACATGAATGGTTCTTCTGTGAGCTAAGACAGCAATTTGATCAGTGCTGAGAATTCAAGACATGGTGGTGTTCCTGTTTTGGCCCAAAACAAGTTGTCATACGCATCCCTTTTCTTTGGTTTGCAGGACTTTCCCTTATCCTGAGAGCAGAGCAGAAGGATCACATCCCACTCTTGTCTACAGTAGCAGGTGTGAAAGTGATGATACACAACCACAACCAGACACCATTTCTCGAGCATGAAGGCTTTGACATCAGACCAGGCATTGCGACTACCATAGGCATTCAGCAGGTTAGCCACTTGCTCAGGAGCATTCTTTCTTTTGCTTCTGGTTGCAGAAAGCTGTGAGGAGCTGAACACCGTGACTGACTCGTACAAGGGACTTCTGGGACTCCTGTTCACTTCTTGACTGCGCATGTATATTTATGCAAGCCCCTCTTCTCTCTTCACTGTGCTCAGGTTCCCACGGGTAAAACAAAAGTATTCCAGATGTGCAAGCGGCCTTCTGGTCCTCAATACGTTGGGGCCTGATTTGTTTTACAGCTGAGGCTCTTACACCTCTTACATCATGTTCCAGCTCTACACGGGGGGCTGCACGTCTACGTTAGGATGAGAACAAACATGCAGAAGTGATTTAGTTACTTTGACAGCTTGTCAGCTGAACCAGTGGCTGGCCACGTGCACCCTCCTACCTTTGCCCCGTTACTGTATATGTTTTATTAGCAAGGTATAGCTTGGCTGCTCACGTGTGTTACTACGCTTCCTGTCCTTCGTACGATGCTCCATTCAGTTAAGTTTAGATAGTGATGGCTAGGTCCAATTAAAGCTCCTAATCACTCAGGCCTCTTTTCTGTGTCCACAGGACGAGGTGAATCGCCTGGGTGGCAATTATGGGAAATGCACGACTAACGGCAATGATGTGAATGTGAAACTCCTGTACAACAACTCCTACACCCTGCAGGTATTGTCAGAGTGGCTGGCTGAGGCCCCAGCTTACTCGGGGTGGGTGAATAGCAAACAAGTCACACCTTAGTCTCCAGAGAGATTTTACAAATCAGGAGGTACATTGCTGGAGAGAACAGAGAGATTCATGCCCCTCTGAGAAGCAGCTCACAACAGGGTGTTATAACTTGGAATGTGTTTTACTGAGCGGGGGATACTCAGTCCCAGACACTGGGGCTCTTTGCTCCTTGTAACACACGAGAGACCGGGCAGTGAGCCAGTCGAGGCCGCTGGCCTGTTCTAGTAGGACATTCTTGGGCCATCAGGTCTTTATTTGTGTAAGTAGTTGCTCCTGGCTCTAGATGCTTGGGCTGTTTAACTGAGACATTACTGGGCATAATGAAACAGAGAGCTGGGGGAAATTCTACTTCACTGAGTTCAGTACTGCTTTCAGAGGTAAAGCCAAGAAATGAAAAGTGAAGACCTTTTGCATCATCATACTCTGGCAATGGCTGGCGTCTTTTTGCAGCAGCAAAATCTGTACGTTGTCTCCTAGCAGCTGCATGCTGCAGGCTGAAGATTTGGGCCCTTGAGAATTGCTGGCTTATCTGATCTTTTATGCCTTCTTTATTTTCCAGGCTTGTTTGCATTCCTTCC
>NW_010544366.1:17103-22071 GCF_000687285.1 Phaethon lepturus
GCACATCATGGTTCGAAAATGCGGCTGTGGTTATTACTACTACCCGTTGCCTGCCGGTGCCGAATACTGCAACTACAATAAGCAGCCTGCGTGGGGTAAGAGCAGAAGACCGCTGTCTTGTGCTTGTTGGAAGGGAACACCTTCCTACGACAGTCATGGTTACGTGACTCCTGAGGCTACTGCCCTTCCACTCCGTGCCCATTTCCTGCTTAGATGTTTCCTCACCGAGTCCAGCCAGCTGGCAGACACCTTCCTGTGCATTTGCATGGATATCAAGTTAGTGCATAAAAAATCCTGATGCTATCAAGCATCCCTTTACTAAGGACATGAATACAGAGCCAAGCTCTTTCATCTTACCGATATCGGCGGCTCTGCTGGTGTAAGACACAGCTTTGAATAACTTCTCCTGCTTTTCTGGGTGGCCTATCCTCAGCAGATCCTCACGGGGAAGGCACCTGCATTGCACAGAGGTGATTAGCTCAACCTTCTGGAACCATTCCAAAGTGAGAGTGAGGCCAAAACAGGTCTCAGAGAGTAGTGTTTGCCTGGGGAGGCCAAGCGAGGGCAGAGGTTTTGGTAGCCTTCCATTTCCAGAGGAGGTGCCTGAGTGTGTTCCTCCCGTTTCTCTCACCAGGTCACTGCTTCTACCAGCTGTACAACAGGCTCAGAAATCATCACCTGAATTGTTTTGACCAGTGCCCCAAGCCTTGCCGGTAGGTGACAAAAGTAGAGCACAATAAATGCCAGCTCGCAGAGGAAAATTACACCGGTGGGAATGTAGGCAACTTAGCGGAAAATTTATGGACCAACCGGCTGGCTGAATTTTGGCATTTTCTGAACCAGAGATTTCAGGCTGATGTTTGAATCTCAATGCTGAGAAAGGAAAAAGACGACAGCACTAGACTAATTAAATAACAACTTTGTGTGTGCATGACAGCAGAGAGGGGAAATTGTTTTTAATCACACTGAAATGTTTTATTATACCCAAACCAAATTGTTTGTGTCATTTTTCGATCTATATTACTTTTCTTGGTTCACCTTTTTTATTGTAGCTCAATTTCAAAATGGAAAGACATTATTTTAAAGCAAAATACCAAGTGTTTTGTTTTTGAATGCATCAAAGAAAAGTTGTCAAGATTTTGAAACCATTCTAGTTTTCCTCCTGACCTGAAGAGTTTTTAGGTAACCTCTGGTTTTATTTTCTAAGCTGATTTACAAAGCTTTTTCCAAGGTTTTCAAGAGCTTTCCCCAGAGTTTCTGCTTTGGGCAAGTAGTTAGCATTGTTAAACTCCTTCATGTATTCACTTTTAAATGCCAAGCGTCATAGTGATCATAATCTCCATTTTTATCTTATCAGGGAATCACTGTACAAAGTGTCTGCTGGGACAGCAAAATGGCCATCAGGGAAGTCTCAGGTAGCTCATACAGACAACTGCTGTGTTTGGGGGGGATACTGTATTCATGGTGGCTGTTGGAACATTGAAGTTAAGGGTGAAAACAATAACGCTGACAGAAGCGATGGAAGTGGCAAATAAAGCAAACTGGTCCAAAACCTGGGCCCAAGGGAATGACCTTGTAGTTAAGATGCCAGACGCAGGTGCTGGAGAGGTACATTCAGTTCCAGTTCTGATCCAAACTTCCTTGTGAGCTTAAGCCATTCGCCTCACTGCCTTAGTTCCCACCTACAACATGGTGTTAATGACTTTCTGCTTCCAAGTGTGTGTTGTGGTGTGACAACTCACTCATTACTGCTTGTGGGGTGCTGCAGGGCTGCAATGGAAACTCTGTGAGTCAGCAGATGACCTCTTGCCATTTCTCATGTTCTAATGTTAAATGGGCAATTCAGGCTGTATGACCAGGTAATTAATTCACGTGAAATAGGTGATAATGTAGATGTAAATACAACCAATACATTTTAAAAGAGGATACTCTTTGGTGGGCTTGCCATTAAGGCAGAGCTTAGGAACCAGAATACTATACACACCTAAAATATCAGTGTGTGTTTCCTTGCTATTCTGGCAAATGTAGCTACTACTTCATAGTTATCACTATACGTCATATAAAAATAAATTACATCCTTTTCTATTAGTCGCAATACCCATTTCGTTGCTTATGAAATCTACATTTACAAAATATTAAACATGCAAAAACTCAGAAGGCAGGGCTGCCAATAACAGACATATACTCTGCTGCAGGACTGGATCCGCCAAGCTCTAAGGCATCAGAATGGATATAACTCTACCAGCAACAGGTTAGTCACTGCGAGAAGGTAATCCTGCTGAAACTAGGGATTAACTCTTCATCCTAGCAGAATTTGTAATGTTAGATGGGAAAAGGAGAACACAAGGAAAATGTACAGTCATCCAATAAATTTCCCACCCTTCCTCACAACACTGATAGACAGTCACTTCTGTAACCTTTTTCCAAGCTCATGTTAAACACCCTCAGGAAGAAAGCTTGAGTGAGTGGTGAAACGTATTGCCTAGCAATCGGCATGTAAAATTGCGACCGGAATGCAAGCGGTACCTTCCACCAGCTGCACGACACGTGGCCATCCCACCATTGCTAACTGCTCCCTTTCTCTAATACAGGAAGGATATTGCCAAGGTGACTATCTTCTACCAGCAACTGAACTACCAGTCTGTGAATGAGTCTCCTTTACTCTCAGTACGTTGCACTACATCAACTCAACACGTTGCTACCTGTCATTAGTCACGGTGTGCTGCGTATGGTTGGAGGGAGGGTTATTTACCGCCACCAAGATGGGATGGGATTATTATGCTTAAGGAAGAGACTTGAAAATTTTACATTTTACAGTCACACAAAGTTTCTCCCCAAATGTAGCTAACTGACCTGCTGGCAATATGCAATAATTTCATGTTCCCAGAGCTCTGCTGTGTTTGATAAACACAACCCTCTGATTCTTTCCACAGGAGAATCTGCTTCTGTCCAGCATGGGAAGCCAATGGAGTCTCTGGTTTGGATCCTCAGTGTTGTCTGTAGTTGAAATGTTTGAGCTGCTTGTAGATACACTAGTTTTGTCTCTCCTCTTCTGCTACCAAAGGTTCAGGTCAAAGAAGACGCTGAAAGTAGCTCACACTCCTACCATCCCCAGCGTAAGCTTGACGCTAGAAAACTACCGAGTTGTGCAAGAAGAAGCTGGAAAAGGTGATGATTCTGCTCATACTCACCCTTCTGGAGTCACTATTGCCATGGACAACAACAGTGACCCGCATCTTCACCCACTCTCCAGCAAGGTGGAAATGCCGGAGCTTTGCGCTGATGTGGTGCTCAATGGGTTTAGATGCACGAAGGACAGCTCTTCGGAAGGGGAACCGCATAGCTAGGGATGTGTTTGTGTGCGCAGAGAATTGGGAGACTTGAAACTCCCCTGACGCTCCGGTGCTGTCGGAAAGGTTGCAGGCAGAAAGAGATCCATGGTCTGTGAGCGCCTAAAGGCCACACTGCTGAGCTTGGCAACCCTCCTCCAGCTGTTACAAGTTCATTATTAAACCATCCCTGTGTCCTGGATTCAGGCATCATGCAGTGTCCTTTTGTTCCTAATGAGTGTCTGGGGAGGGGAAAGCTGTACTTCTCCTCTCTGGGACAGTCGAGCCCTCATAAAGCCTCTTCACAGCTTTTAAACCCCGGTGAGGAAATCGGCCCGTGGCTTCAGACAGGCCCATCTGCATTTCACAACGGCACTCCAGAGAAAAAGCCAGCCTGGCTGTTCATGGAGAGGTTCCCGACGGAGGCTACGGAGCGTGTGCTCGTGCCGTCGATATCGCGGACAACGCTCGTGTCAGTGTCGTCTGGAGCCTCTAACAGCAAGAGGTGGCTCCGATCACAGCTTTGCTTCTGAGACGCCTCTCTGCCCTTAACCCGTTGCTGTTGCATTTTGAGGGCAATGCGCAGCATGCTGCTGCTGAGATGCTTCATGACGTAACCCAGAGTATTTCAAATGAGACTCCCTATCTTAGAGGAACGAGAAGAAATGGGATTGATAACTTTTTTGTGTCGTAGACCAAGCATCTGATTTATTTAGAAGATTAAAACAATGCCACATTTTTGTTGCAGTCCATTTAGAGAGACAGGCATTTTAATGTTAATATTTGACAGTAACTTATGTGTACATAAAATAATATGTTTATTTTTGATTGTGATGTTTGCACACGAGCATTTTACTCATAATCTTGTTTACGACTTTCTGTAGGAAACACGAGTTAACAACAAATCAATGAGCTTTGTTTTGTAACTTTTTTAAATAATAAAATGCTCTGAATACAGACTATGACTGGGGGTGTAGATGGACTTTGTTTTGTCTTCAACCGACATTTGGGTTTGTTACTGCCTAATTGTTACTTCGAAGTGTTGGCTCTGGAAAAGTCTTTTTCAAAATGTCCAGCCCTTACTTGCAGAAGCCTAAATGCACAAAGCCAAATCTTGAAAAGGGTTTTGGTTCCAGGCACGGAGGTGGGATCTTCATAGCCTTCAGTTTGCTGCTGACATCATTGGAAGCTAAGCACTGAGATGCTTTTGAAAGTCTCATTTTTTTGCTTGAGAACCTTTTAACAGCCTGGACATCCTCCCCGCAGCACTTCCCACTGGACCCCTAGGCCTACTCCTGCCCTTCTTCTGGTTTTTTTTTCATTCACAAGGAGAATCTACAGAGATGTAGACCAAACCCAAATGAATTGTGCTGTGATACGCCAGCCAAGTTACAATGAACGGGAACATGTGGGCTCCGTTGCAGTGGGCGATCCAGCCTTTTCCCTGGGACTTCTGCACGGGGAAATGCAGCTTCTTTGCTGGATGGCAAGAGTGATTTTATGCAATGCTGTAGTCGGAGTGACCCTGTTGAGAAAGGGTAGCATGAAGAAGAAAAGCACTAAGATCAAGGAAAGAGAGAAAAGGAATTAGACTTCCAAGCAGAACATTCACACGCGGTGTTCCCCAGGGCTCGGTTCT
>NW_010544367.1:0-21845 GCF_000687285.1 Phaethon lepturus
TGTGATGAACTGACCACAGCCCCATTCCCTGACCCCCTGTGCTGCTCGGGGGGAAGAGGTAGAGAATTTGGGTGTAAAGTTAAGCCTGGGAAGAAGGAAGGAATAGGGAAAAGGTGTTTTAAAGATTTGGGTTTATTTCTCATGATCCTACTCTGATTTGATCACTAATAAATTAAACAAATTCCCCCAAGTCGAGTCTGTTTTGCCTGTGACAGTGACTGGTGAGTGATCTCCCCCTGTGCTTACCCCGACCCACCAGCCTCTCATGATATTTTCCCTCCCCCGTCCAGCTGAGGAGGGGAGTGATCGGGCGGCTTTGGTGGGCACCTGGCATCCAGCCAGGGTCAACCCACCACAGGTATCCAAGCACCTGTGAAAGTAATTATAACAGCTCCATTTAGCACAATGTTCAGAAGTATTTCACTGGGATTGTTAAATGGTATTTCCCATCTCCAGCTTGCTCCCCTCGCTCCTTACATCAGCAGAAATTGATATCAGTCTGTTATGTGCCAGCTTAACATTTTTTTCTTCCCGAATAGTATTATTTGAGCTGTTCTGTTTGTATTAATTAGGTTTCTGCATTCTTGTAGCTTAGCAGGTTGTGAAGATGAGGCCAAAATGGATGGTTTTCTCCACTGTATTTTTTTTTCATGTTTAGTACTTTATTACTAAAAATACTTGATAGTCTGCACAGAAAAAAATACATTCTTTAATATCTGCTCTTTCAGCTGGATCCAAATACATTGCATCTTCAACATCTTCCATATACATTCCCAAACTGCTTAACAGATAAATTCTTTCTTAAGGGGCCCGGCCCATTTCTGTTGGGATAGTAAAGGCATCTAGTTGAGTAATTACAAGTCATATTGGGATTAATGGTGTAGCTTGCTAAATCATGTACTAAATTCCCTTCTGTCTGCTGTTTATCAATTTCACTAAATAAAGTCTCCATTTATTTGTCTTGAATTACATTTTTTAATTTCTAAAACAGAAACAGTGAAAGATTTTTCCAATTTTCCCTTTCTATTTTAGTTTTCATGAAGCTCTACTTACAGGGACGGGATTGATCAATTCCCTGATAGTAGATTTCTTTAGAGTCATGTCAATCCAACTGAAAGGGTAACTTCCTTTCCCTTGTTCGATGCACTGAGCATCAGTGCACATTATTTTCACTAAGCCTTCATAACCTATTTTTTACAACCATGCCTCCTTCTGCCCTCTAATTTTGAAAGTTGTTGGAGAGTAAATTTGCAATTTTTGTTGTTGTTGCTCTTTTTCTTCTTTAGAAGGAACTATAAAAAGAGAAAAATTGAATCTGAGATTTCCATAGAGCTTCTAAGATTATTGTTGATGCTACTTATTCAAGCACCATCATTGTCAGTAGGTTCAGAGAAGAGGTTAAGGTAGGTGTGAAAAAAAAAAGTATGTCTCTCTGCTATAGAATGATTAAAATCCCCATGAAATAGAAGAGATTACAAAAATGGAATGAAAGTACAATTTAAAACACTGTGTCTGTATAGCTCCTGAATGAACATGTATCAACAATTTGTAGGTTCTTTTTAAAAGAGCATTTATGGAAGCCAGTGCAATCACTGCTAGTTTTCTAAAACTGTCCATAGCGTTTAGTTTACTTGGATATAGAAATAGACAATGCTTTTATTCAGCATTGTGAGATTCCAACTCTCCAAGGCTCTATACTGTTTTCAAATATGCCATAATGCGTCTGCTCCACAGCTCTTGCAGAGAAGCAGTGGTCCATGACATGCAGTTTAAACAATGATTTTTGTTTATCTGACATTTCACAGTCAACTATATGGCCAAAGGGCAGTTATGATCTTGTCTGACCTCTCAAACAGACAGCAACCTGCCACTTTTCCTTCTCACCAGTAGCGTGTGGCATTCTTCCCTCTCAGACCGCTCAAGCTCTGCTCAGAGAATCCACAAACTACTTAGCTCTATGGCTGCTTTCCAGTTTTAGGGACACGTGCTGTAGTTTGCCCTACCTATTCATGTGAGAGGTCCATCCATGCCATGAATCACACATGACAAGGAAGACAATGAAACCTTTTAGTCGGTTACTCAGAGCTGGCAAAATTGGAGCGAATCTGTGTTAAGTCTGAAATCTATTACAATACCTGAAGTTAGCCCTGTAGGTGAAATTTAAGGTTGAATTCAATAGCATCTCATGAATATTCATGGTCCTGGAAGGAAGGAAAAAGAAAGGGAAAGGTTAACGTGAAGAGATTGCCTCTAAGAAAAGCAACATATGGAGAGTCAGTTTCAGGGTGGTCTGGTTTTTTTAATTGCTTTCCCAGAGTCTAAATTCTGTTATTTTCAGACCCTTTAGCTACAACAGGTAGCTTTCCTTATAACTAAGAATGTCCACAAGAATCAGAAGACACAGAAGCAGAGAGCTCTTGTTCCGAGCGAAAGGAAACTTATGGGGGAAAATAAATGACTTGCATAATGGAAATTTGTATAGACTTGCTAGAAACCATCATATTGACCTTAAGCTACCTCTCTTTTCTCCCCAACCTGTTATTGCCATCGTTATGTAACTATCAGAGATATTTTTAAGTTATCACTTCTTAAATTGCATTGATAATAGCAATGATGTACTTCTGCAAGCTTAGCAAATGAAGTACCAGGTAATAGTACAAAGAACTTTTCACCACTAGGTCATCATTAACTTGATCTACTCAAATACATAATGACAGAAAAATGTTGCCATCCAATTAGCAGTGCATAGTGGCCTATATATAATGAACTGGTTTCAGTCCAGATCCTGTTCACAAGATAAGAAACAATCAATTTAATTGGGGATTAATTGGCACCTGGCTTGCCAGTCTTGATAATCTTTAAGACATAGTCTTTATTTCGATTGTAAGCACCTTAGGGGAGGCACTGTTTATTACTCTGTCTGAAAAATTCTACACCATCATCCTTGTGAGTGTAATATCTATTATAGATCTGAAACAACTTACTGGGTTATACTAGTAATTGGAGACAAACAAAAGAGCTGATTTTAACAACTATCAACCTACTGCCTTTGAAGAAGCATATGAAATGTAACTGTTATCTCTAAATTATTAAAAAATCACACTCAGTGTGGAGGCTCATCTTTTGGTTTGGACAGATTCTGAGTTTGTCCAAAACAGTTTGCCCGTCTCCTGTTGCTATGTAGGAAAATCTTTTGGAAGCAAACAAGTGTCTGTCTCTAACAGAATATGAAGAAGGAAGTAAAAATACCTATCTCTAAAGCCTTAGAGATCTACCAGTCTTTTCGTACACAAGGGAAGTAATGCAAAACTTTGAGCAGGATCTTAGCATGTCTTAGTATGCCCATAACAGCATTACAGGGAGCCACATTAATATATCTTTTTGCAGGGCAAAAGATCCCTGGTTCACAGCAACTAATGCCCATAAACATAAGCCAAAAAATATACATGACCAAATGATTAATTCAAAATGACTAAAATAAATAGTTACCAGAAATTAGAGAAACTAAAAGAAGTTACTTACTGCATGCATGGAAATTTTCTCAGATAACATTTGTCTTCATCTCCACAATAATATACCTTATTAACTACATCATCTGAGGTACACTTAGTTTTGCTGGGCACAAGACGGAATAATAAGCCTAAATATGCTAAGCCTCTCTTGATCTATGCAAAGAGATTCTTCTCTCATCAGAAGATCTGATGAAATAAACCACATCTGATAAACATCAGCACATGGCTTTGGTTTTATGGCTCTTACACTGAACTAGAGAATGAGGGGACTAGTCAGGCCTTGGGGTCTATATGAATTTGGCAGCAGTGACTGAGGGAGAAACAGAGGGGAAAAACAGAGGGGATTAAAAAAGGAGTGGCTGAATGACAATGAGTTTGGGGAAAGGAACAACCATTTCAACATCAATTTATCACTGCAGGAGTCTTTAATTTTAGAGGGTGAATAACAATCAGCTGAAGGAGGAAAGTCAAAGCTGTGGTGAGATGAGGAAGGCAGGGTTACCTATTGCAAACACGGAGAGAGCAGGGTTGGAGGGAAGAGTGATTAGCTTTGCTGGCAGGCACAGTAGCCGGGGTTGCAGGACTCTCCAAACTCTTTTTCTTTTTGAAATCCATCTTTTGCTGATACTTCCAGTAATTAAGGTCACCACACTAGGGCATTTACTGTTCGCCCTCATGAAAACCATTCTGAATTTGACAAATAGCATTTGTGTTTGTCTTAACTTCTCATCAAACAAGACCTAGAATTTTTACTCAGCTGCAGGAACAATTTTTCTTGCCTCTCTGAAAACTCAGTAGAGCAGATATTCTCACAAGATTTCCAACATTTATATGCCTTCAGGTATGTCAGCAGAGACCTTTTCCAAAGACTCCATTTCAGTACCATAGATTCAACCTTAGAAAGAAGAAAGTGTAAATATGAGGTGGAGGATATGATTGCAAATAGACATGCTCTTTATAGGCTTACTAATTTAAACATAGTGCCACACTACGTGGTTTGGAACTGGCTTGTCACTGCCCAGCCTAATATATGAGTAAAGAAAACTCATATCTGTCTACAAAACACTTATTAGATATACTTTGAGTGACATCTGCGTGCACAATGCTATTTCTAATATAACTGTCATTCTTTTTGCTACATTACTGTTCTCCCTTAGAAGAGACAGGAGAGGAAGATGGCACCAGACAAATGGAATTTTATTCATAGCATACGACAGTTTCAGTTTCTCTTAAGATAAGAGAAATCCCTTTTTAGGATGGGAGACTCTAGAGCTCAGCAGGTGGAGCCCTTTATGAAAAGCCACTGGCATTTTGTGAGGGAGATTCCCTTATTTCTTTCAAATCATCTTTTCTCCTGACACCTCCATCAGCAGCAGAGCTCGTTCATAGCTCAGCAGCCCTATATAAAGCACAATTGGCTCTTCAGAAGCCCATGGGGAATAGGGGTCAACCTGGTCACTTTAGAGAGGCATATCTTTTCAAAAGAAAATTGCATCACATTATTTTACTGGCAGTATTCATGTTAAAATCTAGTGGAACAAGAATGGCTTTTAAATAAGAACAGGCCTTTGCTCCAGCCTACAGATGTAACTAGATCCATATTCACAGCTTCAGGTTCAATCAGTGACTTTGCTAAGCACATGGAGAATCTCCAAAAGACATGTCTTAGCAGGTTACACTTTTATAGTTGGTTCTACAGAGGAAAACAAAGATGCTGAGGAGGAACAGATTTTGCAATCATGGAAGTACTTTCCCTATCTTTAATGAAAAATAGGAGAAGAATGTAGGACAGTAGCTTCACGTTAAATACAACTTTTAAAAATATTTTTTCCCACAAGCAGCTGAAGTAATTAAGCATTACTATAGCCTCACTTGCATTCACTGTTCATATATCTTACTTGTTCAGTACATTAGGAGCTTTTTTTCTCGCTGTCTGGACAACACAGAGCTTAATGGAGTTTTTGTACATGACCTGGGCTCCTGGGTACTAGGTACTGATGACAGATATTATCAGCTAAGCTAGTATTTCTATACAGCAGAATATTTTAATAAGCAAGACGTTCCAGTTTAAGAATATTGGTAGGAAAGCTGAAACTTATAGTCTGAAACCTTTTGTAAACAGGATTGTTGTGAGGCAGAAGAGGTGAAAAGCTGCATATTGGAATCTGTTCCTGAAGATGGATCTTCAGTAGATGGGTTTATTCACTAGATTTAAGTTGTGCTATGAGGACATGACAAAGAAGGAAGGGTAAGAGGATTTTCACTACAATGCTTAGAACGAGCTGAAGATGATGATATCTTTTGAACAGCATCAGAAGGAACCCACAGATTCTTGGGCTGATGACATAGTGCTCTCATCTCTGCTGGTTATTTTCCTTATGCCATTTTTGCCTTTTCCAAATAAATCCATGCCAGTTCCCTCAAATATGTTTTCTGACTCTATAGACTGTGACTCTTTGCTTTGCATAGAACTCTGCTGAAGCCCTGACCCTGTCCTGCTCTTCACTGCACAGTGCTGGTTGTCACCCCTCCCACTTAGCTGGAGACCTTCTGCTTTTTCCACTTCTGTAGGAAATAAGGTGTAGAAACTTACTCAGCCCTACTTCTTATCCTCTGTTTTCTGTCACCTTCCTACCACCCATTCTTTCTTCCCTCCCTTCTCTCACTTTGTCATTTTCATCTGGGATTCTTTGATCACAAAGAAAAGTTTGTATGTACCAAAAAATACTGGATGTACTCACAGCAGCCAAAAAGTTGGAGAGTCAATATAACAAAATTTTGGCCAGCCACACTCATTGCTGCAATTTTGCATTAGACCTTAATGCCCCATTAGAAGGTACCTCCATCTGCGGGAGGTATTTGACAGGCAAGGGTGCTCAGACAGTTGTTCTCTTCTCTCTTCCCTCTTCCTCTGAAAGTGGCTTAAATAGATTTCTCAGCACAGCACTGGTCTCAGGCACCCACTCACCATTTATCTTCCCAAGCCATCAATCACAATCATGTGCAATTTAGAGCAGTTCCTGGTCTTTTTCCCTGAAATGAAAGAGTTGATCTTGTCATGAATATTATTGCTCATGAATCACAGTGATTTCCACACCATCAATTATAAGCACAGCTAATTGGAGTGCCAATAGGGCTGCCTCTTTTCACAGAGAGGCTCCTGCCATGAATTTTACTGGCCATGAATCACTGTATCATCAAACAAGAGACTCCCCTTCACTCCCCTCCACTGACCTGAAGCCAAGGCACCAGAATTGTCCTCCTGAAGTTATCAGGTTATGCAATGTCATAAATCCACATCTAATCAGTTCACCAAGGAAGATACTGTCTCTCTCTGTGCCCATAATGCTTGCAAGTCTCTCTCATGGCTGTCAGATCTTTGTATTAGACTGGCATCATCAGGGAAACTGGCAGAGAGCTTCCTCTGTGGCCTTACAGGTCTCATGCCAAGTCAATACTCTCCACATTTTTGCCAGGGGAGAACCAAAGATACAGCTATCTAAAATATGATTCTCTTTTCTCTCCTCAGACACAGAAAAAGTGCTGCCCCCAAGCTGTTTGTGAGGACTTATGGGATGTATG
Source organism: Phaethon lepturus (assembly GCF_000687285.1). Lineage (NCBI taxonomy): Eukaryota > Metazoa > Chordata > Aves > Phaethontiformes > Phaethontidae > Phaethon > Phaethon lepturus. The sequence continues at coordinate 7,095 of NW_010544367.1, forward strand.
CTGTCGCACAAATGATAAGTAGTAGCCAAAATCTATCACTTTTGTTTCTGAGAGATAGTATTCATGGGAACTGGATCTTGTGCTGGACTGTGAGCACGGAAGAGGGAGACTGGGAATTTGGATCATGTCTAGCAAAAGAACAAGAAAATTGATTCACTGTGCTGCCTCTAACTTTAAACACAAAACAGTGTGAGAGCACAGAATTCAGTAACTCTTCTGGATGTTGTGCAAGAGAAAATCCCAGAAAAAATGAAGACTGAATACGTTTCCTCCTTAGATGACAAAGTATCAATCTACTAGAGACGGAGGAAATGTACACTAATGTGAATGAATTCATCAACCCTTACAACACCCACTTCTCACCCATGAAAACACGTTACTTGTAACACAACAAATTCTACTTTCACAAATTGCATTGACACACAATGAGCCCGTCACTGTTGCAACCAAGACTACCAGATAACGCCAATTCCTCTCCAGTTCAGTGCCTCCGGTAGCTCCAGTCACTTCCATCACTTTCAGCTGTGACCTTCAGCCAGATTTGAACTATGCCCCCACTTATTTCAGCTGCCATTGTTTGTTCCAGCCACAGGAACCAGCTATCACCATCTCTATTAACCACCAAACTACAGCCTTCACTCATCACCTCTGGTTTTTACCGACAAAGAACTTTTCCTCATGGCTTCCTGACATTACCATTAATTCCTTCAACTGCTCCAAGTACCTTAATCATTCCTTCAACACCTTGGTGATCTATACTTGGACCTCAGCCATCTAGGGTATCTAAGTCCTCACAGGTATCAACAGAACTGCAAGACACCTATGCCATATCCTTAGTGCTAGTGCCCATGGTGTGCACTGCGAGACATGGCGTGACCCATGGTCTGGCAAGGCCAGGCACTGTGGTGGCTGAGGGCTGCTTTGAGACGTGCCTGCCCTAGAGACATCCCACTAGGGACTCCCACTGAAGTAGGCAACAGTAACTACAAACTTCCTCAATGAAGCTGGGGCAGCTGGTCTGTACCGGCAGCTGCAGGATTGTCTACTTCCTGCTGGGTTTGTACTGTCTTCAGAGGCCTCCTCATGAACCCTCCCTCCCCTCCAAACCTCATCCAAACAAAGTTAACAACTTCTGTTTTTTGGTTTTCTGCTGCCTAAACTTGGACTTGTCTGGTCCCTAATCTCCATACCGATCCAATCACTAACAAACTAGCTATATTTTAACTACTAATCCTACAAACTATCTCTGTGAGCAAGTAGTCTAAGCTGAGTTAACCACAACAGTTAACAACTTACAAAATTCTAACTCCCTCTACTACAACAGACCGTGAGAGAGCACTGCACTTTATACTATCAGTACCCCATCCTTTTCAGCTGGCATTAGTATGGGAAGGGGATTGTGAAAAGATTTGACAGAAATATTTTTGGATTAATTTGTTTTGGTTAATGGTATTGTGGTATATATAATGGTATATATGAACTCAAAGGATTATTAGGCAAGAACTGCAAGTCAACCGCACATGCATGTGAGAAGCACCCTGTTCAAGCAGGAGCGAAAATGCCAATATTTCCAGTAAGCGAAACATTAGTAAGCTTAGCAGGGTGAGTGAAAACTGACCATTCAGAACAAAAGAACTCTCTGGTCAGCTAAAACCTTTTCCAGTACCTAATTTAACCACTCAGTATACCTTCCAAAGTGATCGTGACAGTAAATTGTTCACTTTCTCCAGAGAAGCTCATGTGAGGTACTGCAACTAAATCAGAATATAGATTCGGAAATTACAAGTTGACAATACCTCATGTGACCTTTTCCTCCATTTGCCTTGTGAATAAATAACTGTCAGTTTAACAATAATGTAGATGATCACAAGCTGTTGTCTGTTTCCAATTCCCTTTAAGCAATAAGCTTACTGGAAGAAAAATGTTTGGAACATTTTAATATAAGAGATATAAAAAAAAAATCACGATTAGTCTAGAGATAACCTAAGTCACATGCTTGAAATATTTTGCATTTTGCAAAAGACAGAATTCTTGACTCAGTCTCAACAAAGGATGAATGACCTCATACTTAATTTCTGATGGATAAGGTTTGTCAAGATTAGAATAAGATTATTGAATGCCTCTTTTCTTTTTCCTTGAATTGATATAGTACATCCTGTGACACAAAATCAATGACGTCTAAAAAATGCAGAATGAAGAGTCTAAGAAAATGGACTCCAAGGAGTGGGAGGAATTATGAATGCAACACACAAAACTCACAGTACATGCAACTGAGTTGTAAAAAACAACGTGTTGGTGCAGTGGTCATCACTAGATACAACCAAGTGGATTACACTCTTCTGGTGGGGAAAGCTGCAAAATATTGGACTGTGACAACTTAACTGGGAGCCTGGGAAGGGCAAGCACTATGACCTCTCCTCCCACTGATACTGCTGTTGCTGTCGCATATAGCACCTGTCCCCTTAAGTCTCATATGCAGCAATCCCAAAAGATGACATAGACCACCCCCCACTATCCACCTACTGGAAGGGTTTTACAAATGAAAATTAATAAGTAGGAGACAGTGACTAGTCTTATCATTCAGAGGTAAAGAACACCTTATCCAATCTGCTTGAGTCTACACATATAGTTATTAGTGACTATTTATAATACATACATAATCATATTAATTATAACCATGCCCAGATAACGTTCTCTGTAGCAAGTGTAATGGAAGGATATGCAGTTTTGGACATGACTTGCTAAAATCTTATGTCCTGCACCTATTTTGGGTACTACCACATCACCCACCCCTCTGTTCAGCAGATGTGCATGTTTTTTCTAACAGATTCAGATAATTGCCATTGCTGTGTTTGGGAACTACAAATTGAAAGTGCTCCTCTGTTTCTTTCCTCTGTCTTTTCTTCTTTGTACACTTGTGTATTTCATTTATTTTGTTCACCAAATGATTTTAGAAAAAAAGGTTATGCAGCCAGGTGAAGGGCGGTTTTAAATCAATTTTTTTGGGGCGGGGGGGGGGGAAGGTCTGGATAAAATTCAGTCTGATCACTCCTGAGTAGGTATGCCATAAAAAAAATCTACCCTCATAAAGAAATCCTGTATCTTCAGCTGGTCCCTTCTGGGTTTCTGACGATGCCAGAGCATGATTAAGTCTTGTTAGTATTTATTTTTCATTTGTTATTACTTTCTCCTATTGCCTTTGGCTTACTCCATCTACCCAGCAAACCCCGAATCATCAAAGACATTTACTTGTCCCACATTAACCAGGGTGTTCTTATTATATAGCTTTGAGCTTTTCCAGGATCAGAGCTTTTGATTGATTGCACATCTGAGTAAGAAGTCCTTTTGTAGGTAAGGTAGCCAGCACAACGGGTCTATGATCCTAGCCTACTGTTCCTCGGTAATACTATAAGGTAAATAAATAACAGTGGTATGAGTCACAGCAGAAGAGACAACTTCTAATTGAAAAAACAAACCTAATCAAAGAAAAAATGCACAGAGGACTGCATTTGCTGCTGCTGATTCGAATGAATTAGCAGCTTGCTTCCCCTTACAGCAAGAAATGGCATATAACAGATAAGCAGCTGTACAAAAATAACAAACTTCACTTACTATATGCACCACTGGAGCTTGTTGCAGATGTGCATTTTTAGAAAATTATGTTCTAAGCACTCCTATTTTTTTATTGTGTTCTAATTTATTTTTAATGTGCAACTTACCCCTTACCGCCAGCCATTCTTTGAATGAAATGCTGCTTCTCCATGAGTATTTCTGCATAAATATTTTATAAGTGAACTAAATAAAAAATCACCTTATAACTGTGTGAGGTTAAACTGATGAAAACTTGCGAGCAATTCCATTTTGCTTTCACATTTATTCCTGGTATTTTGTAAGGAAATCTCATTGAGGCAAACTCTCAATTTTACTCCACTTTGTGCTAAATGACAAGACAATAAGTTCATTTTCAACATGAATAGGAATGAAACACAAATGTGTTACTGATACGGGGCACCTTTGCTATAACTGAAATTATAGAGTAATAGTTGCAGACCTATTTAAACATGATATAAAAAGATCACAGCTTTCTACACCACACAGACTCTGTGGTTCCCGACTCCCTTTGAAATCAGGATGTACTATGACAACAAATAAATATAGAATATTATTATTTACTATGCAAGAGAAATTATCATGATAGAAAAATTAAAAAGGATCTGTCTTAGCTAATTATCTTCTTTTGAACAACGTTACAAATGACCTGAGTGAAATTAAGTCAACTTCTGTGAACAAACTAAATGTTGCATCAACACACCATGAAAGAGTCAGCTTCGTGTCAATAGTGTGTATCTGTAATTGGTTTAAAATAGATTTTTGAAATGTGGGTCACTTCCTATCTGCAATCTTGTTATATCAACATAGAGGAAGAAAAAGAGAAGGTGATGAAGTGCAATGACAGTTGCTACAGGTATTCCGGGGATACACCTATGAGGGCTGTATTCCTCATTTCTTTATCTTTATGATTGAGAAAGTCCAAATAATATTATTTCCAGAAAATTAATAAGACAATAGGGACACATTAAAAAGTTTCATTACAAGATGTAAACAAACCCCACAAGCACAAGCATGCAAACTGTAGTCAATATAAAAGCACAAAAGAAAAAAGACAATTGCTTCAAATCACAGTTAACCTCAGCCGGGACAGTTTGATGCCACTGCTGAATGTGATCTTTTTTCTTCATTTATCATCAGAATCAAAATCCCATGACTAATGTATTTAATCAGTTTTGCCACAGTGAATAAATGCCGCAAGGGTCTATGTAGCAATCCTTTGCATAGGAAAGATTTACCAGAAGTTTGATTAAATGAAACTTAAATGTATTTGTTTTGCTGTAAACTGTGTAGGATGAGAACACCATCCTCTTCAGAAGCCGGGAGAGGAATTAAGCTGGATCTCAGCCACCACAGGCAAGGTCAACTGCATTTTGTGATGAAGAACTGTAAGAAACTCAGGGTACTTTGCCAAATTTGCAAAAGCAAGGCTCTGTTTAACATAAGAAACCCACTTATGAAGAAAAGTCAGTAATGCTCATTCCAAGTTCACTGTCTTGAAGTATACAGATACTTCTAATCATAGTAAAAAGCCTAAATGGCATGATGAAGGCTTACAGTATAGTTTGGAGTGCTACTTAAGATTGTGCAGACACAGAAACACTGAAATGAAACTGCTTTGCTTCTCTGTCAGCCTCATTAATGAGCATCTTGCTCCATTTTAAATAATAACTGCGGCCTCTGCCAATTCTTGGCTGAACTGGGTCCGGCTTCGGTGTGTCTTCCCTGAAATGATAAAACATCTGTCCAGGAAAACGGAAAATAATGTCCTGCCTTTAGAAAGTGCCTGACTGTGTAGGTGGGCAACAAGTTATATTGCATCCCTTCCAGCTAATGAGTAACATAGGCTTCACCAGGCAGAAGAGGATATTTGCTCCTTAAAGAGAGAAAAATACCCAACAGCAAAACTAGTGTCCTCCCCCAAACTGAACAGATAAGAATTAATCTCATTTTCTTGTTACAGCAAAGCATATTTGCTGTGCATCAGCCCAAACACATTTCATCCTGAAGTTGTACCGCCTATCTGCTAATATCAGCTTGGGCTTCTGGGCAGGGAGTCCTCACTGGACTTAAACTGGACTTGACCGCACTTAAGCTGAAACTATCTTCTCTACTTACTCTTTCTGATGGCCCCCTTCCTTGCTAGTTGTCCTCATCCCAACTGCCATCACTTGTTCTTCTTGCTAGGCCCTTTCCACTAGTTATTTCTGCTGACTGCTTCATTCCTCTATCTATTTCTGTTACCCACTTGCTGCTTATGCCACTGTGTGGTGATACCAGCTTTCCAAGGCAAGTACAGCAATCCTCAGATGCCTTTGCCATGTAAACGTTCCTCCTTTGTTGTCTTCACCAGAAGTTAGAAAACATTAAATTAAGTAACTGCTCAGCCCACGACCTCCAGATATGGTTGCCTTTATCCAGTGTTTTGCCACAGCAAGAGTAGTTCATCCAAATCTGTAACATTTTTAAAGCACAATAGTCCCACGTGGAATGCAACTAAAACCTCTTTAGGTTAGCCCCATGTTAAATTTCTTCAGATCCCTTTACTCCCAGCCACATATCCCATACCAGCTGGACTGCCTCCTTGTTGGACTTTTCTACGGCTCTTTTGAAGCCTGACTTAAAAACAAATATGTACCATTTCAACAATTCATTTTAAAATGCAGTCTTAAATATAGCAGCATTGGCACAACAAAACAGAGGGTAACCTGAGGTGCAGGAGTTGCAATGTGTGGCCAGTGGTGAAAAATAATGGAACCCTCATAGAATAGCTTTCCCAGAGAAAAAATTGCTTGAAACTACACCTTTGCTCCATATTCTGTACCTGTGTCCTGGACTGGTGGCACAATACCGCTCTAGGAAACAGTTCCCTGTCAGTTCCAGGCTAGGCATTTTCTGGAACCACATAGAAATTACAGCCATAAATATAGTTTCCGAACAATTTTCCAGGTGCATATCAGACCTGAATATGTGTTGCATCTATCTCCAGACCTTCACATTTTCTGTGGAAAGATTTTGGAGAAGGGGTATGCAGCAGTGGGTCCTCTCCATGGATGATCTCCTGGACTTTGTGGATATCCAGAACCTTAGCACTCACTAGATTACTTCCATGTGTAGCTGCAAAGAGTGAGGGGCAGACACTAATAGGAGTACCACTTCCACAGGTGAAGTTCTCTAGGCTGCAGAGTAGCTGGAAACCCCAGAACCCACTGAGCAGGGTTTGCACAAATCTAGATGTCAACAGACTTCAAAGATAAGGCTCATTTGCTGCCCCTGCATGCTCCCAGAATTTCTCCTTGGTGAAGAGGAGATTGTGAAATGAGGCTTGCATTTCTGAGGAAAAGATAACTGTAGACTTCTGCACCGAGGAAGGCAGAAATTGACTCAACACCTGTAACACAGGTTAGAACTGGAGGTGATGGAGCAGCATATGATGCTACTGGCACTTAAAATAAATGGAATTATTCACACTGCGTAGTTTTGAAGCACCTGCCTTGTTCTCTGTGTATAAGTTCCTGCTCTGAATTGCTCAGAGATGCCAATGTCCCTTCAGTCATTGCAAACTCCTCTGGGTACTGGTCTAGCTGTACTGTTATAGTGGGGAACTCTCACCTTCAGGTCCAGGTCTTCATTCCTGATCGGCCACACATTGATTGGTGTGTGTGTGCTCTGGCTCCATTTTGGCACGTCAGTTGGCCTTCTGGGTGGTAAAACCTGAATGCAGAGGAAGAGGACATGGGAATTTGAGTCCAACCCTAGCTGCAATATGGATGCACCTACGTTGTGCCACTGTCTAGCTGGTGCCTGAGCAGGTCTGTAAGCTGTCCACAGCCTTCACACCTTATCCAAGAACCAAGATGTTCAGGTTGCCATCCCACAACAGCAAGCCATATCTGACAGGCTGCTATTTAATTTAATAAATTAATCACTGTATCATCTGTCTAGGGAAGAGTTAATGGAATATGGGATAAAATCAAGCACTTGTAAATGTTTGCAAAGAACATGCCTGGATTCATAGGTTTGCTGCTGACAAAATTTCTTGCCAACAGTATGAAACTATCTTCTGGGAGATGGTGGGGTTCACAGTTCAGGCACAGGGGAGAAATAAAAATTTAAATTTACGAAGTTGAAGGCAGTACGTAGATACATGCCTAGTATTTTTTACCTGTTGTTACTATAAGAATGAAACAAGATGTTTGGCCTGGAAGTCACAACTAGTCCTCCCATGGCAGGCAGTCAACTCAGGTGTGACTCTTACATAGGCACGTTTGAAAGTCCACAGCGTGGTTTTAACGTCTGTGGCAACTGAACTGGGTTGCCCAGGGACAATGCACCTACCGACCCTCAGCTACCACCTCCATCAGGACGTCGGATAAAGCTGTTGATATTTATATTTGCATTGCTAGAAGGTTGAGAACAAATGAGTTGCTAGAACAATGGGAAACTGGGACAAAGGCCCATGAGGGTTTTTTAAGGCAGCACATGCTGTCTGCCACTCTGACCTAACATTTAGATATTTGTTTGGGCAATACACTACACCTGTATGGAGAAAACCTGTCTGGAATCATCTTGCACCTTAATCACCACTTTGCATGGTCTTCCTCAGAAATCTGGGGCTAATCACATATTAGCATTATATACCTTGCTCAGAAGACAGCAGTGGTCAGGCACAGTAGATTAAGTGCAATCCAGCACCAAAACACCTCACAGCATGGGCCACTTCTGGACACATATAGCAAACCCACCCACTCTGCTGTTTAGTGCACATATCTGAAAAATTCCGCAGACTGCTCTTTTGTGTGGCCAGCTCTCTTCCCAGCTCCACCAGTAACATGTCGTCTCTCACATAGCAGAAAAGACAAATTTCTCCTCATTTTATTGAACTCAAAAAGTTTCTTCTATTCTCCATTAGTCTCATCTGTGATCCAGTCACCTAGGTACATTTCAGAGCAATGCCATTTCTCTGACTCCTGAACAACCAGAAATAGCCTCTGTGCCATCTGGTTCCAAACAACACGTCTGGAAACTCACTTTGCAAAGTAAGGTTTCCATTCATTTTTTATTTTAGCCTAGTTAAACGATGCTTTAAAGCAAACCTAATAAAGGTAGTAAGTTTGACTAACATTTTTGGGCCACTGAGTTGTTTTCTTCTCTCTTTTTCCCCCTTGTTTTTCAGAGGTCCTGAATGCTTCAGTTGTTCCTGGTCAATTGTTGTGTTCAACTGTATTTCTATAGATAGGACACTTTCAGTCAAGCTTTGAAATAGAAAGGAGGTGTAGACAACACAAGGCAAATCACTAGATGGCATGAGGGAAGCTCTGGAGTATATTTCATCAAAGAAATACCTAACCCAGAGGACCAGTAGAAGCCCGTTAGTAAGTTGTTTCTGTTCCCAAGATTTGAGAGGTCAGTTCTCTGGCTTGCAATTAACTGACATCTTCTGCAGAAAGTTGTAAGGAGGAAGAGGAAGGGAGTTAATCAGGGCACTTCATCCTGGTGTTTTATAAGGGTGGTTGGTCATCTTGAACATGATGCATCTATCAGCTGTACCCCTTGTCAAAAATCTCTGCTCATCTGAGGGTGAGCCATGGTCATGAACTCTCTACCCTGAAACAACTGCCCAAATGAAGGTAGCATTGCCTTCAAGGAATGAGAATTCAGTCTCAGGCAGAGTAACCACATTTGCACAAGGGTCAAGGGTGGAGTAAGGGATTGAGAAATCTTTTGGCTCATAAGCTTCAAGTCTCTCTCTCCCCTTCCATTTACCAAGCCTGATTACGGACTTGGTTGAACTTCACTGTAACTGTCTGGGTGTGCCGGGTGGTACAAGGTGCCTGTGGAGGCTGCAGCTGTAGATGTCATAGCCCCAGACATGAGGGCCCTGAACACAGGGGCACACGGGATGTGCCTAACTCAGAGGAGTTAGACAGGTAATGTATGGGGTGGCTTGTGGTGGAGGGAAGCAAAGGCCACCAGAGTAGCTACTGTGCCTGTCTTTCCCTTCTAAAGTATGTGCTGCCTGACTAACAGACTTCACGTTCAAGTTGGTGCCAGTATCAGTACTGACTTGCCTTAAGTTCATATACATTACCAATGTTAAAGGGAATTCTAAAGGCTCTTTAAATACAGAATATTTAATCACTTAGTAAGTGAAAGTTATTTGGATAATGCAGTTCTGAAGTTCAATGTGAATCTTGAAATCTTTTTTCTACTTATTTTGTACTTTCTGAATCTTCAGAATTTCACCAAACTGGAAAGTATACTTAAAGAGTGTTAGGAAATTGCCACAGAAAAGTGGTATGGGTAGTTCTGCTGTTAAGGCAGATCTCAATGAAATACACTGCAATTTATTTAAAGGCAAAAAGAAGTTAAATCTTCACCAGCCTTTTTATGTCGTCTACACCTCCTCTTCAGTTGTAGTCATGGAGCAGAGCAAGAAGAATAAAAGCCACTCCACTACTAAGATCTCAAGGAGCTCCAATGCATAAGGCACACACACAAAAAATTCTGTTCCTTGGCATTGTCTCACTTTCTCATCTCCAGCTAACTGGTGTTTTTCACTCTATGTACATTATCAAATATTTGTCCCTCAGGCAACTTTCTTTAAACCAGAGTTTTCTCCCAGATTCTGAAGCAGTGAAAAGTGAGGGTCACCTATCATCCCAAAGAACCCTTCAATCCTCTCTCAGTAACTGCAGCTTGCTCTACTGTGCAGAGAAGAGTTGCTTGGTCACAGGCTTGCCAGAGCAGTGCAAATTCTTGTTAAAGCACTCTCCCTCAAGGTAAACAACTCTCTTAGTGCCTGGATTGATGTTTCATTTAGCTAAGGATGAAAGAGCAAGCCACATCCCATCCTTATACTCTCCCTCAAGAGCATTCCCTACTTCATTACCAGCCACTTTGCAGGGCTCCTTCAGGCAGCTGGAGCCCAGCGCTCACTGCGCGGTCGCACAGGCACAATTTTCCTGGCACTGCTTGTTCATAAATTCCCAAGCTATGGACGTATTTTCACTGCAGTGAACAGCACATTTGAAAGAAGTAAGTTAGTTTTCTTTTGCTAGTTAAACCTGTCCAACTGGAATGATTTCTTAACCTTGGAATAGAGTATGATTTATGTGGTAGTGCAGTTTTAGCAGTTTAACTTGAAATTAACTCAGGAAACCTATCTGTACCACTGATAATCATGTATATTATCTGCTGTTTACATTGGTACCAACTAAACCCAGATAGATCCTCTTAAAGCTACTGCAAGAGTTTCCAAATGAGTGTTTACATCAGTTTAGTTTTTTTAACAAGTGCAAAAATATAAATCATTTAAACTGGTAGCATTCCTGTTTACACAAAGCACTTAAACATGTAAAGCAGATATCTGTAGCCTATTGTCAACCAAAACAATTAAAATATCAAAAACATTGCTCAATGTTTTACAGAGATTCACTTTTTCTCAGGTTTTACCATGACACCAGAACATTGCCTACTAAGGAATGAGGAAAACAATGGCTGGGAAAAAAGAAAGTTACAAAATAAGCAGGGTGATTACAGCTTTCCTAGAATATGCTAGCAGCCGTCTTTTCTCTGGTACTGGACTGAAAATTATTGTCAATACGTATTTCAGGGACATTTCACAAAATATTGTAGAGCCTAGAAGAAACTTCAGAAAGCCAGTCTTGATTCCCTGAAGCAGTTCAAAAAGCAGATAGCACTTTTTATAGGGTACAATTATATAATGATCACATTCATGATAAATTAGCCATTGAACTTTCCTTACAGAACAGAGAGAAACTACTTAATGTAGCATGAGGTTAAATTTTACCTCACACGCTGTCAACCTTTCAAACCAGCATTTTTTCCAAAGAAAAGTGGAAGCAAATGGGCCCAGTTCTAATGAGGATTATTTGGGCTATGAGTCCAGTACTAATAATAAACAACTACAACAGCTGCAGTTCTCTTACAGGATCAGTTCCTGGCTTTTGCTGAGCCGTAATTCCGTACTGTGGAGAAGAGAGCCGGCTTGACACGGGACTGCAGTCTGACACTATGACCAGACAACAGTCAGTGCTCTGGATGCTGACACATCATTCGAAAGAGTAATTCGCAGGATAGTTTACCACCGGAGGAATAAGTACATGTACCAGCACTGTTATCAGGAAATCAACTTTCAAACTAAAGTTGTTTTCTTTCCAATCTCAAATAAAAACCTAGGAATTTGAGGTATGAATCTTATTTGCAGTAAAGCTGCTTTTCACTGAAGTGGCAGTGCAAAAGCCTTCAAGTGAATATGAATTACATTTCCTACACTTTAAAAGCTTTTTATCTTGTCAAAATGCTATTAAGAAACTTTTGTATAAATATGGCTCCCATAGGGTAACCACGCAACCTGCCTGACCGGGTCACCTGATTTTTTCCTAATCAAGTGATAAATAAATTAGGAAGTCATAATGGCTGCTATTTTGCCTCTCAACAGAGTAATAACCATCAGCATACAAAGCTTGTAGCCGGAGCCACAGCAGCTATACTCCTTTCTCCCTTAATAAAGAGTCAACCTGCAGTTTTGTTTCTTCCGTAATCAACCAAATGAAACTGCTTCTACCAACGTTTAGGAAGAAAATGCTTTCAAGGAAATGTTAGAGTTGTGGGGACTGTCCCACCTGAGAATGTCTGGCGCAATAAGACAGAAAGGAGAAAGCTCTTTTTAAGGTTATGTCTGTGGGTTTTCTCAGGCAGGAAGCGAGAGTGGCTGTTGGGAAAGACCTGGCTTCTGTGTACCACCCAAGTGAAACTGCCCATCTCAGTCTCCACCCTGGCACCGCCACTTTTTGAAGATAGAAAATTGTCATGCACGTTTTGCTGGCTGAACTTTGTAAAAAGGTTGTTTACCTTAAAAACAACTAAAGCTTATCTCTACAAAGATCCAATCTCTGCAAATATTTACATACATATTTAAAATTTTGTTCTGAAGTCGATCAGGCTACTTTTATGTATACTGCTGAGTGTGTACCTAAGCATTTGCAGCATACAAGCATTTTTCAGTAGAGAAAGACGTATGTTTGAGAGCACTTCTCAGGAATCGGGAATATAGAACTGCTTAAGTTATTGTTTGGGAAAGACATCATGCGGCTCATTTCAAGAAATTCTTATTCCTAATTGCAGTTCCAGGCATACTGTCCTTATTAGAATAGCAGCAAGTAGATGTGCTAGCAGGACATGTAATTTCAGAAGGTCACTTAACTAAAGCTAAACAATCCTCTACAGTTTCAGCAACTTATTATTTAGTTGTCTCTTTGGAAAAAAAAAAAAATCAGTTTATCCTTTCACATCTGCAAATTTGCAAGCTTCATAATTCATAAGGTTCAAAGACTTACTAAACATTTGGATTTCTAGTTCCCTGAAGTTTAATGGTACCAGACATGACAGTCTAGTCATGTTTTGCACTGCCTCCAGTATTTTGGGGATGAGACAGCAACGGGGAGAGGAATGTTTTAATTCAGTTTAATCACGTGAGCACTCTGATGCAATCTGTGAAGATTACTTCAGGCCCATTGCCTCATTACTCCTGAATCCCATCTTGTGGGACAGTTATCCCCATGGAAGAAGAGAAAGTGGGTCTTTCCTTCCTCTCCGTCTTGCCCTGAGATACCTCATCATCAAAACGGCAGTGAGTCCCAAGACTGCTGTAGAGCAGTGGGTCTCTATTTTGTCTACTAGCCAGACTGACTGACACTAAAGCAATGCCCCAAGCACCAGAATGTTGGGATGTGCGAGATCACAAGTGCAAAAAGGACAGAGGGATAAAATACCCCACCAGAGGTACTCGAGATAAAGAGATTTCGCCACAGCCCCTCTGCACCAGCGCTCACTCTGCACCAGCGCTTCCAGGCTGGATCAGCATCTGCAGATGTCGAGGGAGAAAGGAGGAAACATCGGCTGTTAATTCCACATAGCCTCCTCCTATAGGAGTGGAAGCTATTCCTTTTTTTCTGTTTATCTTGCCGGGCTAGCCAGCTGTCTTAGCTGGCCATAGGCAAAACAACATCTCAGAAAATGTCCTAATACACCATACTTTTATAGCCACAAAGACCAGAATGTATTGTTTTCACTGTGCCTGGAAGGTGCGAACAATGTATGAAATGGTGGTACAGCTCAGTATTTCTTGGAAGAGATTTGGACAATTTGAAGTTTAGATTTCCCCACACTTGCAGAAACTACAGACCATACATACACTTTGTGCTTTCTAGTATTCCACTCCTTCAGAAAACTCGCATTTTGAATGAATAACTAATAACTATACAAATGAAGCAGAATTTGGACCTAAGATACTTGCAAGTTTTGCAAAATTATTTTATGAGTCTTAAAGTTTAACATCGTTTATCGTTAAATTTAGCATTTTGCTGAAGTTTAGCATTTTTCCTATTTTTTGCCTGCAGCTGCAATTGTCATAGACTCTTATGACCATTTTGGATAAGTTACAATGCCGACTGCAGAACAGTATTTGTTCTTTTCTGGAAGAAAATGAAGGAGTTTGCAATATTCTGTGAAGCTCTTCACCACTAATGAAATGCTACATAAGCTTTCATAAAACAAAACCACGACTGGAGATAACAGGGCACCTTCCAAACACAGATCACTAGCCGGCCACTATCACCCTCTGAGAGTGATGCATTGCTTCACTAGGAAATAAATGCAAGTTAATTGTATCAATTGTACAGTGCGTATCTTCTGCAATAATGTAACTTGAGTGTCTGAAATTAAATATCCCGCATAATTTTGCACATATCCTGCATTCTTTTATCACGTGGCTACTCTTGAAATGTTAATTTCCACTTAACCACTTGTTTTTACCTCAGAGTAGCATGCAGCAGGGAAATTTTTAGCATGCTGAGTAATCCAAATTCCCTTTAGTAAGTGTAGCAAGTTTTGCCTTACTGCTTGCATGAAGTGTTTACTAATTCAAAAATGCTTTCTAGAACCTGGAAAGCATAGTCTAGCTATACTTACTTTGGCTATTCTTGCAAGTGGTTTTGCAGGAAGCCAAAGTGTTGCAAGTGCAGTCTCGAAAATTACTCCATTCGCTTAAATCAGATACCTTTCTCGTAAAATATGTGCAATTTTCCCGATTAAATATGCAAGTTTAGTTTTTTGTTT
>NW_010544368.1:0-425 GCF_000687285.1 Phaethon lepturus
GCAAAGAAGCCACCCCTGCAATCCCCCGAGCTACCAAAACCTTGCCATGCAAACCCAATATACTGTAGCAACAGGCCCTGCTAAAAAGTCTATCTTCATCTTTCTTATAAGCCCTCTTTAAGGACTGGAAGGCTGCAAGAAGGTCTCTCCTGAACCTGCTCTTCTCCAGGCTGAACAACCCCAGCTCTCTCAGCCTGCCCTCACAGGAGAGGTGTTCCATCCCTCTGATCATTGTTGTGCACCTCCTCTGGACCCACTCCAACAGGTCCTTTCCTGTGCTGACAGCTCCAGAGCTGGACGCAAGACTCCAGGTGGGGTCTCACTAGAGCAGGGTAGAAGAGAAGAATCATCTCCCTTGACCTGCTGGCCACACTTCTTTAGATGCACCCCAGGATACAGTTGGCCTTATGGCCGGCGAGCGCACA
>NW_010544368.1:555-1101 GCF_000687285.1 Phaethon lepturus
GTGGTTGCCCCGACCCAGGTACAGGACCCTGCACTTGGCCTTGTTGAACCTCATGAGGTTCACGTGGGCCCATTCCTTGAGCTTGTCCAGGACCCTTTAGATGGCATCCTGTCCTTCAGGCATGTCAACAGCCACACTCAGCTTGGTGTCATCTGCAAACTTGCTGAGGATGCACTTGATCCCACTGTCTATGTCATTGATGAAGATATTAAACAGTACCGGTCTCAAGACCAATAACAAGATAGGAAAGCTCTGTAATGATAGGTACAACTGTATCAAATAATTCCTGTGTATTGCGTCTGGCTGAGATGGAGTTAATTTTCCCCACAGCAGTCCTTACAGTGCTGTGCTTTGTATCGGTAGCTAGAAAGGTGTTGATAACGCACCAGTGTTTTGGCTGCTGCTAAGCAGCGCTTGCACAGCATGTCTCTCCAACATTCCCCTGGCCCCCCTACCAGTAGCCTCGGGGTGGGCAAGATCTTGGGAGGGGACATAGCCAGGACAGCTGACCCAAACTGGCCAAAGGTATATTCCATATCACATGAT
>NW_010544368.1:1200-3482 GCF_000687285.1 Phaethon lepturus
GAATTTTTGTCTTCGGGAGCAACCCCTCCGGGAAGCAACCGCTTCCTGGGAAGTGGCTGGACATCGCCTGCTGATAGGAAGTAGAGAATAATTCTTTTGTTTTCCTTTGCTTCCACATGCGACCTTTGCTTTTGCTTAATTAACTGCCTTTATCTTGACCCACGTGTTTGGTGGTTTTTTCCGTCTTAATTTCTGCCCCCCTGTTCTGCTGAGGAGAGTGATAAGGTGGCTTGGTGGTGCCTGGTGTCCAGCCAAGGTCAACCCACAACATTCTTCTAAATGAAACTAGAAGATTCTTCTAGTGTCATGTCCCCTAGCTTACATCTCAAAAGGTAAAAATACCAGTGGACTTCGTAATATTTACTCTCTGTAACCAGGCTAATATCTGCCCTTCTGGAGAAGGAAGAGAGGTCACTGCATGAGCATCTGCCAGTGTGATGGTATCCAGTTTGATCTCATCAGAAGGGATTCTAGGTGAGCAAGATTACCTGAAAACCATGCTTTAGCACTACTGGTAGTGATGCTCAAAGATGCCCCAAGCCTGCCTGTTCATTGCTACCAGCCTTTCTTTAACTTTCAAACAATGATTATTCTGTTTAGCAAATTCTCAAATGTAAGTAGTATTTGTCTTATCTCTGATTTATGTGTACATGGCATAACCCCTTCTTCTTTCTTTCCCTTGAATGGATTTCCCTAACTGATCTTGTGGAGCAAAGATTACTCCATAGATGACCTCTCCTTCTCCACCATTGTCATGAATAAATTGAAGGGAATAACTGGGATACTCTGCTGATTACCAATGAAGGAAAGGAGTTTTATTGGTAAATCTATCTTTGAAAGCCATGTCTTTTAAGAGCAGAATATTCAACAGGGTAGATTTTTACATAAATAATGTGTTGAATTCATTACATACATTCTTCCAGTGAGCCATAGGGATTTCCCACTTAGAATTACAATGCAAGTTATAACATATTGACAGCTGCACTATGCTAGCATTTCTGTTTGGAAGATCCTATTTTCCAGGGCCGTGCCATGTGAGCTGGTGCAGATTCTGTACATATTATTACGTATTAGTCTTCAGCTGGAAAAATAAAACCTCGTGTTCCAGCACTTATCTTGGAGCTTGTTATGTTAGTTAATTTTGAAGAAGGGGTAAAGTAGGAAATCACATACCAATGAGGTAGAATAGCTTGTATATGACTCACTGTGGAAAAAGACAAACCCACTGTACATATATTTTCAAGGATAGGTTTTGTAAAAAGATAGTTTTAGTTTGGTTGTTTTTAACAAAGGAATCCATGCCTCTCTTAGATCTGTTTAAAAAAAGGCCATTCATTGCAAATGTTATTGCTGTGCACATGTTTGAATCAACATCCCCTTGTTTTCACTGTGATCTTTACTTTTCACAAAGGTGGTAATAGGGTAGTGACTGCTTCTGTTCTTAGTTGCTACTTCCACAGCCTTCCTGATAGTAGGGTCTAGTGCTTCACTTGGGCTCCTCTGTGCTTCTGCCATACTAGTCATTTCCAATGTGAAACTGAAGCAGCAATTGTGGGAGCTTTGTAGGTCTGTGTTGCTTATTCAAACCCACCAACTGCAGTTTTACATTTCCTTTCCAAGCAGTGGAGTTCTGTGTTCTTGCCAAGACTCGCTACAGCTGTGTTTTCCGTGACCAAACAAGGGTAACACGACACTCGCAATAGCGTTCTCCATGTCTGATACACACAAATGCACTTTAAAAGAGATTGTTCACCTGGCAGTTGGCTATCTGACCCTCCTCTGCTAAGAGAAAAATAGCCAACAGCTCAAGCCTTCCTATCCAAAAACCAGTTTTCTCTCTGAATCCCAGTACGGGATAAATAACTGCGTAAAGTGCTCACGAACTGTGTGCATTTGTGCATCAGAACTTCTGTGAATAGTGTTTTGTGCAGAGCAGTGTTCAAGTATCCAAATACTCATGATCCCAGGAGTGTGGAATATAAACGCCCCAAACAAAACAAATGATAGCTAACTAATGTGAACTATCTCAGGGGTAGAAGCAGAAGGGACATTACCTCCAGGTAAAAATCTCTCTTCCATTTGTGAATAGTGTTATGCTGCTGAACTTTTTGCTCGTGGCTGTGTAGCATAGTCTCACAACTATTTTTTACCCCTGTAATTTGCCAGCATCCTTTACCCACATGCAGTCAGTTGTGCAATGTGTTCAAGCAACCTGCAAGGTTTTCCAAGGTAATGACCTGTTTTGCATTAAAGAAAGATGAAAGTATAGTCTTGAGAGCATT
>NW_010544368.1:3513-4450 GCF_000687285.1 Phaethon lepturus
AGGGAAAGACTGTCAGATGGAGAGGAAACTGCAGCAGAGAGGCATAAGGTGAACAAAGGTGTTTAAGCATATGTGTAAATGGCACAGCAGGAACTGCTAATCATAGAATCATAGAATAGTTTGGGTTGGAAGAGACCTTTAGAGGTCATCTAGTCCAACCCTCCCTGCAATGAGCAGGGACATCTTCAACTAGATCAGGTTCCTCAGAGCCCTGTCCAACCTGACCTGGAATGTTTCTCGGTATAAGGCTTCTACCACCTCTCTGGGCAACCTGTTCCTAATGCTGACACAAGTTGTCTGAGAAAGACTTAGTATGTGTTCTACTAAATCTGTCTTCTATGGTATTAATATCTTGGATGGTCTGCAACAAGAGCTGGAGGTGACTAAGAGATAGCAAGATTGATAAGTAACTGTATGGCGAATACATTTTATCATATTTAATGTGTAAAATACTGTGACAGCCTTGAAAATATTGCAGTCCCCAGAGAGTTTGTGTAATCTGGAAATATAGAATACCATAGGATTGCAATTTCAGAAAACCCTTTGGAATAGCTAAGGACCCTCCTAAATCACAGTTGCATTTTGCAATTCAATGCAGAAAAGCACGGAGAGTGAAGCAGCTGAATTTCAGAAAGCAAGAGGAGAAGAGGAAGAGTGAGTTTTCATAGCTACATTTGGTATAAGAGCTTCATATTCTTAAGGCAGAGGGTCATGGACAGAAGAACAAATTGTCACAATCCAATTTTGTCATTTAAAATGATTAAAAGTCTTCAGGACTGCATTTCCCACAGAGCTAGAAACAATTTGGTGGCTGATATTGTCAAATGCTAGGAGAAGGAGGAAATCTTATTAAATTGGTGCCCTCTTGACAAGTGCTGAATAAGGTCTCCCCAGAGCCTTCTCTCACCAGGCTGAACAACCCCAGCTCTCTCAGCCT
>NW_010544369.1:0-6333 GCF_000687285.1 Phaethon lepturus
TTCCAACCTTAATAATTCTGTGATGCTGTAATCTTTCAGCTCTTTGAGACTTATTTTCATTCCACAGAACCCCTCCATATCCCTCCAAATTTCCTTGAATGTGGAGAAACAGAACAAATATCTGGAAAGTGCAATTTTTTCCAGCTTCAGAATGACCATAAAGCGAGGTATTTAATTATACTCATTTGCAGCCTCCTCTTCCTGCCCAGGAAGCAATGAATGAACTTGTTCTTAATCCCTTAGTCTGCTTTTAGACATGCAATTTATCGATTTTTCAAAACACATACTGAACAGTTTTGGTCCAGTTAAAATACTGATTAGAGGTGGAGAACAGATTCACTGTCAGTTACATTTATAAAAATGTTTATAATAAATAATTACCAATGATTCAAAAAAATAATATCCTTAGCTGGTGGTGGTTTTGCGGGATTTTTTTGGGGGTGTGTTTTTTGTTTGGAGTTTTCTTTACAGCAGAGTATTAAGAACATTAACGATTTTGACTGCTGGAAGGAGTTAATGATCTGTTGTAATCCTGGCCACAACAGTGTTGTAAGCATACTTTGAGCAATGAACATTTACAATGTGTTGTTAGGTATTATAAGGTATGGGACATAGAAGTATAAGATTATTTATTAAATAATGACAATACATTTAAACTGAATCTTTGGAGGAGTATTTGAATGACTAAGTTTGCGGTAAAAATTGATTTTTGGAAAAAGAAACTTTAAACATGACAGTTGCATTTGACAGTTTATTTTGCTTTGGTTGTGATTTTTACTTGTTTACAGTCTTTAATGAGATATACATGTCTTATGACAATATACAGACTGAGTTTATCCAACACTAAAAATAGAACATTCCTAGTCAATAGGCAATATAGTTTCATCCACATTATTCATAGAAAAGAATAGTGAGGAATTAACCACAAATTATTCCAGCTTTTTGGAAAAAGAATAGCACATCCAGCAAAGACATTGTCTACACTCTTTACAGTTGATAGTATTCTTTTGGTGAGTGTACTGTGTTTAGTGAATTATTTTTAAGTAAATTATGATCTAGTGAATATTGTTGTTACAGGACTGCAGAGAGCATAGTGGGTTTTGGGTGATTTCAGTAATTTAATGAAATAATTTTTATTGGTATAACATAGATTTTATATTGGAATTTCACCTGGTGTTTGCTTTTTAGTGTTTGCCAGATGAAAGTAGAAAGAATTAAGTTCTAGAACAGTCAAAAAACCAAAAGAGTTTTGGATGAGTATGATGGCAAGGGTTTCCTTGCCTTAAGATACTGATTAGATCACCATTTTGACTAGTACAGTCAGGCTACTGTTTTTTATGCGTAATTCATACAGCCCTGAGAACAGGCAGATTTTTGCATTAGTAGTAAAAAATTCAAATAAGAGTTGGTTTATAAACAGCTAAATTCCTCTTAGAAAATGCTGTCACTGCATTAGATTTTTATTTGATATTCTTTAATTATTTTTATCAATATTCTTCTAAAGAAGACTTAGATACATCAGAATAATACTTAAAGATTAGTTATGAAGCATCTGTTCCATATAAATACTAGACAGTTTATTTAGCCTGCTTCATGAGAGTCATCCTTAATTTCTTACCCATAAGGAGATAATGTATTAGAAACATTATCATTTTCTATTCAGTTTGCATTCTTCATGGCACAGAGAAAAGTTAGCTTATGGGAAGTGGAGGATTTTTTTTTCTTTTTTAATTCATCAGTGATCACCATGGCTGTTACGCTGGAAGTTTAGAGTTGTGTAATAATTTAGATGTGAATGTAATCTTTTTAACTAAGCAAAAATATGAGTAAATAAATAGTCTGTGTTTGACAATAGAGAAAGACAAATTGTATAATCCAGAGATAAAATTAAAACACCTTTATTGGTTACCATTTTAGGTGTTTTTACCAACACTGGAAAATCTATGATATATTTAAAGAACTTCATATTTTTTTTTTTCTTGTGGTAATCATATAAATATGGGATATTTATTTAGTGAAAGCAAATATTTACACCCCATTATACGTATGTTAACTACAAAATAAATTGTTTTACTAGAACATAAACCATGTTCTTGTTTGGTAAAACAGAACATCAGATTTATTCCATTAGTAAACACAACAAATAAAAGACACTTTTTTGTAAATATTTAAAGATAAGTGCTTGCTTTCTCCATGTCATTTTTTAAAAAGTTATTGTTATTATTTATTCTTAATTTTATGTATCTGATATTCCTAAATTAACATTTAAAAGAAAGTGAATTATTAAAAATAGGACTCATAACTCATTTTTTCAAATTGATAAAAGATGTCCTTATAAATGGAAATAGCAATAAATTATTGTTTTTTTGATTGATAGATTGCATTATGTTGTTCAGCTACAGTAGGGGTATAAAATAAATCTAACTGTAATAACTGTTCTTTTGGATAACTTGATTATTAATGCCATAATTAGAAATATATATGTGGTTTACACTACTGGAAGTGTGATTAACACTTAACATACCAAGAAAACACATGTTATCTCTGTACAGTTTAAGACCTTCTGAAATGTAGAATATGATTAACTAAACTTTTTGGCATATTAAGATTCTTGTTTTATACTGTATGTCTTTCCTGCAATCAAGGTGAAATGTTAAAATGCCGTCACCTGATTTCACAGGCTCTTTTGCATATAACTCCCTTCAAATTCAAAAGGACAATGTTAAAAAACAGTTAAAATCTTTATTGAAACATTAGTTTATATATTGTTCCTCACTGGCTCAGTAGAGTACCAGTATTTTAATGTTTTTTGTTGTTCACAAATTCAAAATTAATCACTTAAAAAATACTTGAATTCATTACCCTTATTTTAATTACCAAGCTCACCAAATTTCTTGGTACTGCAAACTTTTCATAGAAAAATGAAGATTTATCCTGCTTCACATCTGCGAATTGTGACATGACAGCCATGATTATCTTGTGTACCAAGTCAGCTGGGAGTAGCCTTTAGCATAAAACTTCGTATTGTACTTTCTCTATTTCTTTAATGCAGTTTGGATATAGATGGATAAAATTTATAAGCTTCCATAAAGAAGTGAAATATTTGAAAAAGAGAACTGTAAAGCCACAATGAGGTAGATGAGATCAAGACAGATACCAGAAGTGACAGAGAGGAGCAACGTGAAAAGGGGAGATGTGATGGGAAGTTGTCTTCCTAACTGCTGTAGGTCACTGCCAAAAGACTCGGAGAAATCTGACATTTTCCTCTTCCGTAAAGAGGTGTGTACATGGTGTTTAAAATTTGCTATCTGTGAGTACTAGAGCATGGAATCTAAGGAATTGGTTTCTGTGAACATCTCTGTGAATAAAACAGTCACTCAAATGTTTAAGAAGAGCAAATACAAAAGGAGTGAGTGGATGGCGGACGGAAATATATTTCTCCCAGGTTTTGCTTCCGGGTTTATTTTGGCTTTGTTTTTGATTTTTTTTCTCTTTCTTTATTCACTAATATCTTGTCATTTCCTAAGAAAAGTTCTCTTTTTTTCTCTAAAATTCGTCACTTCATTAATATAGCAGGGAGCTAAGGTATGGTTACACAGCATGTGTTAGTTCTTTTCTAGTGCAACAAGAAATAAATTTTTGAATTGTTAACAGAATTTGTAGCTTGCTTTCTCCCCTTCACTCCACCCCCCACTTTTCCTTTTTTTTTTTTTGTTACAGTAATTGCTGTCTGAGCCTCAAAGTCTAAAAATCGTTTTTCATCTCATGCATGAAGAATTTTAGTCTGATTGATGACAGCTATGGAACCTTTCCTTAGTCACTAAGCTGCACTAATTTGCAAGCTAAAACAATATTAGCAAATTGTTAATGATCCATGAAACTGCTGCAGCAGCCTTAAATGTTATGCTCAGAACTTTCTTACAACTAAAGCAGATTACCTAAATTCCCACAATGGTCACAAAATGAGACGGCATTTAAAAACCAACAAAACCAAAAATAATAATTGTAGAAGTGACAGGCTTGGCTAATGCAGTACATTAGTGTGAATAATTTGTATTGAGGGCATGTGAACAATTAACATTAAAACCCAGACCTAGTTTGTAGCAGTTTGGATTTAATTTTCATGTTGAGTTAAAGCTGGTGCACACATTTCCTGTCTGCACTTAATAGCTGCAATTTTCCTCTGCTTCCATCACTGTGTGGCTGGCTTTTAAAATGAACTGGATTCCTTAAAAAGGAAAAGAGAGTCGCTTTTGGAAATAACCTGTGACTTCCACTTCACTTATTGAAAGAAAAGTGTGTTTTGTTTTGGGTTTTTGGGGGTTTTTTCTTCCTTAATGGAGCTCAAAATAATATTTGATGATTTATTTTTGAAGTGTTTTGAGAAATTCTGTTGACTGAGCAATATTCAAGCTGTTTCATGTTATCAGAGCATGTGGAGGGCTAGCTCTTAGTCAACATGTCAGAGTACGAGAGAACGTACTTTATTTTCAGCTACATATTTGCCAGCAACAAAAGGAGAGTGATAAAGCAATATGGCCTTGTTTAGCCCCTGTGTGTCTCACTGTAGATAGCAGGAAGAATTTAAACAAAAACATTGCTCTTTCTATGGCAACACATAAGCAAGTTAGTGTGTGTGAAGCAAGATATATAGCAAATTGTTAATGTGTTTCATATGTGTCCTGGTTTCAGCTGGGAGAGAGTTCATTTTATTCACAGAAGCTGGTGTGAAGCTGTGTGTCGTGTTTTAGCCCCAGCCGGCAACTCAGCCCCACGCAGCCGCTCGCTCGCTCCCCCACAGTTGGATGGGGGAGAGAATTGGAAGAGTAAAAGTGAGGAAACTCATGGTTTGAGATAAAGACAGTTTAATAGGGAAAGCAAAAGCTGCACATGCAAGCAAAGCAAAACAAGGAATTCATTCACCGCTCCCCATGGGCAGGCAGGTGTTCAGCCATCTCCAGGGAAGCAGGGCTCCGTCACACGTAATGGTTTCTTGGGAAGACAGACGCCATAACTCGCAACGTCCCTCCACCTCTTCCTTCTTCTTCGTCCCAGCTTTATATACTGAGCATGACGTTACATGGTATGGAATATCTCTTTGGACAACCTGTGTCAGCTGTCCCAGCTGTGTCCCCTCCCAGCTCCCCGTGCACCCCCAGCCTGCTCGCTGGCAGCCCAGCACGAGAAGCTGGATTGTCCTTGACTGCTTAGCAAAAACTCAAAATATCAGCACGTTATCAACAGTTTCTCATCCCAAATCCAAAACATAGCCTGACACTAGCTTCTATGAATAAAATTAACTCTACCCTGGCTGAAACCAGGACATTATGTTTTCGATCTGGGGTTAAAATATTGCATGGTGCTTGGTTGCTGGCTGGGGTTAAACCATGACAATATGTAAAAAACTTAAGAATTATCTCAAAAATCAACGTAGTGCAACGTCAAGCCATTCCGAAACGCACAAGTATTTAATAAAAAAAAAAATCCAGAGAAAGAAAAAAATGAAGCAGAATTTTACCATCAAGGTTAACAAGACTGATGTTTCACTTATTAGTATTCGTATCTTTACTGTAAAACTGTTATATGCTAGTAGAAAAAGCAGAGAAATGATGAAGCAACAGTCTGCGGAAAGAGATGCATATTGTTAGAAGATACGATGCTGAATCATCAGGACTGTCAGTGTGGCCTTTTTGTCTTAAGTTAGGAAAAGGGTAAATTACAAAAGTCTGTCAGGATTAAAGAATGGATTGTTTTATTGAAAAAAGTAAGGAGTAAACCAAGGTTAGTCATTTTGAAACATTTCCTTCAATATATAATTTGAAGTTATGTGAAGTCTCTGTGTTTTTGTATGCAAAATTACCTGTCAATGTCTCTCTGATGTGGACCTTGAAAAGTAGATGTGAATAAGCACTGAGACAGCTACACAAAAAGCATTAAACTAGAAAACATGAGCATGGACAGATGTCATAAGGGGACATTTCAGGAGGTTTTTGGGGGGTTTGGTTGGGGTTTTCTTTAACATATATAATTGATTTCATATATTACCTTCACCACCACATTCAGATTTACAAGTTACAAGATGCCTTGTGGCCCCAGTGCCTTATCACAAAATGTGCTCTGATTTTTTTTAATTTTTATTTTGTTTCCCCAAATGAAAATGCTGTTCTGTTAACAGAAAAGGATAACAAAATTGTAACAGTAGAACTAGTCAAAAATTCCGAGAACCATATAACTGTAAGGTTTGATTTTACACAAACATAAAACTAATCTCCAAGCAATATTTCAAGAACCATGTAACTGTGAGGTTTGATTTTACACAAACATAAAACTAAT
>NW_010544370.1:0-2057 GCF_000687285.1 Phaethon lepturus
CCTGCGGCGCGGCCGGGGGATGCGGCGCGGCCGGGGGACTCTCCCCGCCAGGATTAAGCGCGTCTGGACGAAGCCGAGTGCAGCGTGCGGCCGCGGCTCCTGCCCTCGCAACGCCTGCAGCAGCCTGGGGCTGGTTTTTGTGAGGGGGGAGGTTGTGGGCTGAGCACTCGACCTGCAGCCCGGTGTCAGCCATAGCCAGGGCTCTCCTGGGACGTATCCCAGTGGCCCAGCGGGATTGCTACCCAGACAGCCCAGGCAAAGGCAGGTCAGGTGAAAGCTTCAGGACAAGGAGCTTCATTAGGGCAGCGGCTGCCACCAGCCCGCTGGGGGTGAGGGACTCCCAACCTCGGCGGGGCAGCCCAGGGCGAGACCTCGGCGCAGGGACCTCGCTGTCTGGCCAGAGGGATGGCCGGATCCCGGGCCAGGGGAAGGGCTGGCATTTAACAGGATATTTCTTCAAGCACGAAGACAGCAAAACCTCTGCTGTACAGAACAATGGGGTCACTTAACTTATCCTCCCTTTATCCTGCACCCGAAGTTCCCCTCCAAGCTGGCTGTATGCATCCATACAGAGACTTTTTTTTGATAAATGTTGCTATTTTTATTGACTGACCCGAGTGCTGCCTTTGGCAGCTGGGCAATATTTACAAAATCGTTTCCTTCAACAGACTTTGCTAGCGATTCCTAAAAACATTGGTTTACAGCTCAGTTTGCCTGGCAAAAGCAGAGCCACTCTGAAATGCTGATTTTCTTGATTATTGCCTGGCTGCTCACGGGTGCAGGGATGACCCCTGAGGCACCCCTGATCTGCTTGTGCCCATTTTCCTCGTGGTCCTTAATGGTGGATGTGGAGGGCCCAGGAGATGTGGGAAACTGCTGCGACAGTGGCTGCAGCCCCGCTACCGGCTCGGGAGCGTGTCTCTGTGCTGGACCCCTCACTCCTCCAGGATGCAGAAAGGGACACCGAGGCACCACATGCCCTGTCCCCCATGGGACAGCGTGGGTTGGGGTGTTCTCAGAACCATTGTGTGGTCTCCAGCAGACCCCAGCTGCAAGGGAGGGCTGGGTTTATCTTTCCCTTATTTTGCCTACAGGGAGTGCAGACCCCATGGGTTGGCAGGATGGGGAGCACAGCCCTCCTGCCTCCCTGGGCAGATGCACTTTGTGCCGAGCATCCTCCTCGCGAAAATCCACTCAGGTTTCTCTGGATGGTGACCCACCGAGTGGTCCTGGGTGGTGGAGCACCTCTGCTTGCAAACTCTCCGTTCACAGCACTACGCTGATGACGTGGTCATAAGACCCTAGAAAAATCATTAAATGAACACAAATCGAGTATTTAGTGTTCTTTTTATTGAGCCTTTCCTTTCCGTGCTGCTCTAGGATGTATGTTGTTGCAGGGCTAGAAGCTGACCAGTACTTGTTCCCGTTGAAGGCAGCAACCCCGCTGCAATCTCAGCCCTCCGGGAGCTGGAGCTTGGAGGAAAAACCCAAACTGCAACACAGCCTGGCAGCCAAAACCACAGGGAACATCCCACTTTGATACAGGGCCCCAGATTCCTTACCCCAGTGGCCTTTTCTCCTGACATTGTAGCGTTTCTGTGCCATGTCCCCCAGAATAAGGCTCGAGGCAGCTGCCGGTACAAAGGCAGCCAGAAGGGATGGTGTAAAAAAGCCCAGGCGATGCCCTGCGTGGCTGGTGAGGAGATGTCCTGGGGGAGGCATGACTGATGGCACGGCAGCGATGGGCCACAGGGACCACGGCGGGTCTACAGCAGGTTTGCTGCTTCCCCCAAGGGGCTGCTGCGGGCACCGGGGCGGGGGGACAAGCAAGGGGACGATCTGCCATTGTTTGGCCACATTTAATGCTGCCGTTAAATTTGACGATATATCCCTCCTGGGTTTTGAGATGCTGCTCCCCCTCCTGGCCCTGTCACCAGGAAGGGTCTGCTGAGCTGCCGGGCTGGCAGGACCCCCAAAGTGAGCCCTGGGGTGAGCGCAGCCCCGGCGGCGCAGGGCTCTGCGCAGGCAAGCGGGCAGCTGCCCGCCCCGGCTGGCCG
>NW_010544370.1:2226-7901 GCF_000687285.1 Phaethon lepturus
CCCTGGGCCAGGGGAGGGCAACGTGGGCCAGATCTTACCCTCCCAATCCCCGGGGGGTTTGTGTAGCCCCCGGCCATGCTTATCATCTCAGGCGACTGCATTTGGGCTTCCCCCACTCGCTCAAGGCAGCTCCTGCGCTGAGCTGACGCCCTGTTTGGTGGAGGGCATCTCTGGGAGAAAAGGGAGCCCCTGCGGGCGTGGGAACACCCTAAGGACCGTGGGGCTGCGTGGCTCTGCGTGGGCTGGATGGGCCAAGCGCCCCGCATTTGGTGGCAGGATAAGGCTCCAAGGGCTTAGAGCAGGCTGAGGGTGATTCCTGGGAGGGTTTGTTGGCAGCAGCAGGGAGACAGGGGCAGGTCGGAGCAGTGATGCCCAGGTTCCGTGCAGGTCTCTTCACAAAGCCCACAGCATCTGGTGGGAGAAAGAGATCAGAGAAGAGTTTGGGGATGTACCCAGTTGTTTCTGTGTGGTTGATAGGCATTCATCACACCAAATGGCCAGACCTAAATTTCTGATGGGCAGGAGAATGAGCAGATCCCATCCATGCCGGTGGGGAAGAGGCAGCATCCCAGATGGTGGGGACCACCAGCTCCAGACCTTGGCAGCTCTGCAGGGGCAGGCTCAGGGCTTTTTCAGTGCACCTTGGACTTTTACTTTTAGGGTGGCCAAAGCACATCCGAGAGCACCACCTCCTGGGCACGGCAAAAAGCACAGAGGAGAAAGCTGAAGGAAGAGCTTCTGCTTAGGTGTTTTCGGCTGCCTTGGCTAAATCAGCATCTTGATAGTGAGTCTCCATCCTGCCAGGTGCCTGGCAGGCAGAATGGAGACACCCAGAAGGAAAAGACACTGATTTTCCCACTCTGAATTCAAGCAAAGCAAGCATGGGAAAAGATGGATGAGCTCGAGGTGCCCTAGACACTTCAAGGGGCTTGAGTGCCCCTGAGCTCACCCATCTTTTCCAGCTATGGGAGTTTATTTTGACAGCATGGGACTGGGTATAACTCAGACAGGGGCCAGGACTCTTGGACCCTCCACCAGCACGGCACAGCCCTGGGAAAGTAATTTTGCTTCACTAAGCCCCTTCTCCAGCCAGGGCATATCTCCTTGGGATGGGGTCAAACACAGATTTTTTTTTTTTTTTTAATTTTCCCCTTCACCTTGTTTCCCTCAATGCCAACTACTCACTGTGTGTAAGCCGGGGCTGGGAAGAGGTGGG
Source organism: Phaethon lepturus (assembly GCF_000687285.1). NCBI lineage: Eukaryota > Metazoa > Chordata > Aves > Phaethontiformes > Phaethontidae > Phaethon > Phaethon lepturus. The sequence continues at coordinate 3,443 of NW_010544370.1, forward strand.
AGGAGAATGGGACAAGCAGAACCTCCTGTGGAGCCTCTGATTTGCAAGTTGAGTTGAGCTGATTTGATGAGTCCCTTGATTGTTAAGGGAAAACCTATGGGGAGTTTGGGAGGATTGGCCATGCCCCGAGAGATGGGGCAGGGGTGCTGGCCCCAGGGCAATGGGGAAAAGGTGCAAATGGTGTAATGAGCCCAGCATGGAAAGGAGTTGGAGGAGAGGCAGGAGGGGCAGCATCTCCACCACGCTGCAGCCAGACCTGTCCTGCAGCTTCACCGGGGACATGCCAAGGCCATTGGGCAGCGACACCGGCCATCACAGCCACTGTTCCGTGGACCACTCGTGGCACTGAGAGAGGAGAATATAGAATCATGGAATGGGTTGAGTTGGAAGGTACCTTAAAAATCATTTAGTCCCAACCCCTCTGCTGTGAGCCGGGACACCTTCCACTAGACCAAGTTGCTCAGAGCCCCGTGCAACTTGGCCTTGAACACTTCCAGGGATGGGGCATCCACAACTTCTCTGGACGACATATGACAGTGCCTCATCACCTTCATAGTGAAGAGTTTCTCCCTTCTTTCTCATGTAAAGCTACCCTCTTTCAGTTTAAAGCCATTACCCCTTGTCCTATCACTACACTCCCTTGTAAGAAGTCACTCTCCAGCTTTCTTTGTCCATGCAGACATGGGTGCAGTGATCCCTCCTGCAGCTTTTGGCAATCACTTGTTTACAGATTTCCTGAGCCAGAGATTTTACCAGCCAACCTGGCCCGGCCTTTGCAGCAGCCACCGACACCGTGGATGGGTTGTGGCTGCATGGCAACACTCCCCATGTGAATCTTGCCACCAAGGATAGGTCTGGGATATTATCACCAGGATCCTGGCCGGGGTTGAATGAAGGGATGAGGGACACATCGCTGCTCTTTGGAAATGTGCCTGCTTCATCTGTTACGGTTTGGAGAAGTGCACCATGGATTTGATATGGAAATATTGAGACCTACAGTGAATATTTGCCTGACACCAGGCTCACATATAGATCGATCTTCTGGCTTTAGATGTGCTTTGAAAATAAGCACTTTCACATAATTATATGTAATAACATTTTCCCTCCTCCCCACCTGGTCACTGAGAGTGGAAAGTTTGGGTGATGCTGTGGAAGACAAGGGCTGTCTCTGCAGCATCCTCTTGTCCTTGCAAAAGGCTGCAAAGCTCTGCCCAAAAGCCATCACAGTTCCAGGGAAGGGACCCCGGCCAGCCCGACCCTGCAGCGAGGGCTGTGCCCTCTTCTGGGTCAGAAATGTCCCTTGTTCACTGGAAACCATGACCTCAGAGCAGAGACGGTGTCAGCTGTGGTCTCTGGAGAGGAGCTGACCCTGCTGCCACCTTCTTGCTTGGATAAAAGCATCCTGGAGCCGCGGCCCTGTGTCGGATTTGAGGGGGCTGAGATACTGGCTATGAGCTGTGCTTCTTAAAGTCCAAGAAAAAAATACAGGCAGAGTTTAGGGACTCGCTTTGTCCCTGAGCCTGGTTTCTTGTCCTTCAGGCACTGGCAGACTGAATTCTGTCGCCTAGGAAAGATGCTGCCACATGTGAAAGTGGGGCAAAGAAACCGAGAAAAGCCATGCCCAGGAAAGAATGAAACTGCTGACAGAGCCGGGCCGTGATATGCCAAAATCCCTTTGATTTTGGCGTGGTCAAAGCACCAAAGGGAGGCAGACTCGTTTTTCCAGTTCCTATGTATAGACCCATGAGCTCATAGTTTCCGACTGCGGAGGGCATTCAAAGTATGGGAAACAGGAATTTCCACCTCGCCTCGGTGCCAACAGGGAGTAAACTAAAGCTAGGGAGATGCTCGGCTGCCCCAAATCTGCTCTCGCTGGCCCAGATCACTTGTTCAGCAATGGAGAACTTGGGGGGTGCAAGCAGTCCTGGTATCTCCAGCAGCTTCAAGGAGGGGCCAGGGGATGGGGACACTTACTCCAGGGGTGACTGCAACCTCAGCCCTGGCACAATTTGTCTGGAGAGGTTTCAGCCTCAATTTCTGACCATCACAAGACAACTGGGATAACGAATGGAGTGGCTTGGTCCCCGATCCTAAACAGAGGTGTTGGGAGGTGTTGGAAGATGTTGACGTGCTCCAGGTCTCCTTCAGTGAGGGACAGGGCTTCATGGCTCAAGTTGTCCTCCCTGTGGCACAAGACTCCCACCATGTCTGCTCTCTGCAGAGGGCAGATACATTTTCGCAGCTGCCCCAGCACATGGGGCATCCCAGCGGGGCTGCACCCCCCCTTCTCCTTCCAGAAACCAGCCCCGTGTTGTAACTGCTGCAACTGCTGCGCCCACGAGTGACTGATACTGCTGCCCACGCCTGCAGCCCTGCGTCCTGCCATGGCAGCCGGCCACCTGAAACCACCCTCCTGCCCACAAAGGGACTCCAGGTCCCATTTTATTGGGTTTTGGGTACCATGGGTGCATCTCCTCTTCTGCCTGCCCCATAGACCCTGCAGAGCCCTGGGCATCTTCTTGAGGCTGGAGGAGCACAGGGCTGGGAATGCTCGTGCAGAGCATCTCTCTGCCCCAAGGCAAGACACCCCCATATGCCCAGGTTTCTCCTGAAGGCTTTCCATGATGGAGACCTCAGGCCCCCCAGGGCATTTTGGCCCCTTGACGGTGCAAATCCAGGTCCTGGGGGTGCACTGCCACAGCCAGAGCCAGGGAAGGTGTGAAGGCAGGGTGCCTTGGGGTCACCATGCCTGCTCCGGGGACCTGCCCTGGATGTGGCGAGTGGTGCCCAGATCCCCGCTGAGCCGCTCAGCAAGCCCGAGTGTGGGCTGGCAGCCCTGTGGCCACTGGCTGGACTGAGAGGTGGCAGAGGTGGCTGGAAAGAGTCAAGACTGAGGCAGGAGCAATCCACCCTGCTGGCAGTTTTTGCAAGGCTTTGCAGGGAAGATGCCTCTCAGCTTCTTTCCCAGGGTTCGGATGAGGGATGGGCAGCACCCTGGGACACAGGTAAGGCCACAGGAAACCTTCTCTATATGGGTTTCCAGCCCACACGTGGCCAAACAGCGACTCACGAGCCACCCGCAGCTGCTGAGATGGCCAAGCACAGGACTACTGCCTGCCCTGAGCCCGCGGTGCTCCTGCTGCTGCCTGGACCATGGTCCCCAGAGATGCTGAAAACCCCCTCAGGGCTGGTGCAAGGCGGTGGTGGCCCTCGAGCAAGCTCGAGGGTGTTTGTTGGGCTGTACACTGCCACACCGGGGCTTGGGCGAGCGTCGGATGGGGAGCGCAGGGCTGGAGTGATGAGTGTTTGGGGGATGAGGAGGGGAGGGGACACGGAGACAAAGACGTGGCCAGGGCGAGGGATGGGGAGCGGAGGTGGGTGGGGGTGAGAAGTGTTTGGCAGGAGCCCAGCCCCAGTGCAGGATGCTGCGGCTCACCCTGCTTTGCAGCAACAGAGGGATTTGGGGTCCTGGCATCCCCCTTAGCGCCTGTTTTATCGGGGTTTGACCCCAGGGACGGACCCAGCTACAGCTTCCCTCTACATGAGGGAAAGCAGGCAGGACCGTGCCTCCCGTCCCTGCCCTCCGACGCCTGACGCCGGCTTCTCGCCCACTCCCTGGCCAACCAGGCGAATATCAGGCCTTTAAAACCCGAACGAGTTCCTCCGCATTCACTCCCCAGGAGCTGTCCCTGTCCCTGCTCCAGCTTTTGCGCAACGCGCCCACATGAAACGCGCGGCCAACACCTCGGTGTTATATAGGCGTCCCGGTCCTCTCCCCAGCTGGTGCTCGGTGCTGGGGCACGGCCGGACCCGCTGCTGGGGACAGCGTTTGAGTGCATGGAGGGACCCCTGCCCTGGCGCCCTGCAGCAGGTAAGGGGGCTTTGGGGCACGGAGGCGTTGGGGCATGGCGTCAGGGCTTCCTTCTGCAGCGCTTTAGGGGAGCATCAAACCTCTGACCCCTCCTAAACCAGAGCAGGAGCCTGGGTCTTTCTTCTCTTGCGTGGGGAGGGGATGGCTTGTTGTGCTCCCGCAGCCATCTCGGTGCGGGGGTGGCTCCCCCGCAAGGGAAGGGCAGCCGAGGGAGGGGTGGCAAAACCTCCAGAAACAGCTGTGAGGGTGCCCACGGGCACAGTCATGCATGAGGAAAAGGGCGCAGGTTGGGTTGGGTCTGAAAATGCTACAAGGTGTGGAAAACCTGCTGATTTTCTGAAGCTCCAGTTCCTGAACCAGTCTGAGAGAAGGGACCCGAGCTGAGCACCCTTTCTCCCCTCTCCCCTCTTCCTTCTCCCCTCCCCTTCTTCCCTCTCCTCTCTCCCTTCTTCCCTTTTCTGTCTGCCCTTTCCCTGCCCTGAAGCTGCCACGTGAATGCTCCCTTGCCTTGGGAGATGCACAGGAGAGCTTCAGACCCAGCCCGGGCGCAGGTCTGGGGCTCACAGCAGCCCCGCGCTCCCCCTCACC